>NC_140704.1:94055000-94355000 GCF_050655825.1 Lonchura striata
TGCAAAAATCTATTAAAAACTTTATAATGTAAAGGCCCTTTACAATCTCAGCTATGGTCCACCACAAAAAAATGTGCAATTGTTATATATTCTGAGAATTTAGAGTACACTGTGATTGTGACATATTTTGGCACAACTGAAATTTCAAATACATAACTGCAGATTTTAAGAACTGTTTCCCTGTAGAAGTTTGTAACTTGAATGACATTAGAAAATAGAAGCCAAAGGCCAATGAAACCACTGATGCTGTAAACTTCTGAACATGTGTTTTCATTCTGCTGATTGGCTGAAATGCCCTTGTGAATTATTGAAAAGAATGGCCAAACAGGTAAACAGTTAACATAATATTGGAAAAATAAGCAAAAGACAGTAAATTTTATGGCCACAATTTCTTTTACTGTAATGTATATTTGAAATTTAGTGAGACAGTAACTATCCAATTTTTGGAGTAGTCAAAATATTTTAAAAGAGCCATTTATTAGTAGAACAGTTCAAAATGTTCAAGAGATTTTAAAATGAGAGCTTCAGGAATTTTGCCTTCAAATTTGAACTCTTAGGATTGGAGAATATGCATTAAATTGTTCACGTAAAACAGAAGCCAGAAAGATAATTAAATGGGAAATTAAATCAAACCTTATGTCAGAAGCATCACAGTAATGAGATCATATTTATCCCTTTATTTCCTCCTGCTTCAACTCCTTCCTGAAGGTCTCAAAGGAAGTAATAAAAAACATGTTCTAGCAAGCCTCTGTGGTTTTAGATACAGGGACATTCAACTGGCTGAGCTCTTCCATGCATTCATGCCACAGATGTACTGTATTATTCTTCTTTTCTGTTACTCCAAAAACACTTTTGTAAATCACCAGTCCATAGAATATTATGACACTATCACACTGGAATACTGAAAGTCCATGGTCTGGATTGGTGTCAAGACTGAACTACTTTAATTCTTTTTTCCTTCAAGTCACAAGGAATATAGCAAAGTAGAGAGAGTACATCAGTCTTTATGTCCTCTCTGCAGTGAAAAGAGATATTTCTTCCCCAGGATCTCATGCATAACCACGAATAATAGCGGTGTCCATTGCAAATCTGAAAGATATACAAACTGCCTCTACTACTGACGTTCACACATGTGGTTCTTCCTAACACAAGCAGGATTTTTTTCTGCTTTATTCACAGTATTTGCTGAGGATGAATCAACAAGAATTAGAAAAGATAGTAAATTCCAATCTACTTTTTATAATGAGACCAGTTTTTACTTTAAACTTACATTCAATGTCTTCTGACATTAAAACAGATTTTTGGGGTTTTTTTTTAGTTTTAATAGAAGAATAAATTAAGTAATACAACAAAGTCTACTACAGGAAGGGGGCCCTTATTAAATCAAAATGGAACTTCATGTGTTTTTGACTGTTTGAGCCCGAGGCTTCTCCCAGGTGCTAGTAATATATTGGCAGCCAAAGTCAGGCAAAAGTTCAAGAAAACACTTCTCTCCTTTTAAAAATCTGACAAGCAAAACTTCCAGTTACTGTTTTGAATAAATGATTTATAGCCAGCTTTCTTAGGAACAGTTATCTGTCAACAATATTTTTCTGTGGGTCCACCTCTTGAAAAATCTGTTCATTACCTACTTTACCCAGTAGTGAACCATATAGTGAAATACAACTCTTTCTTTCATTAACATCAGAGAACTTTTTTTGCATGATCATAATCACAAAAAAAAAGCAGTTACTCAACCCTGACAGAAAACCAAACTTCTGTATCTCAATGCATCCATGGTCCAATTTTTCTTTCTTTTGACTTTTACTGTTTTTATTTCTATTTTGCTGAAGTGCACAAGAAGTCTGGCTGAACTACCATTCTGCAGCCTTCACTAGGAGCCACAGCCTTGTCTGTGAGATTTTTTTAGTATACTCTTCACAGTTGTTCTGTTCTCAATTTAAAATCAAAAAGAGTGTTGTTTATTGGGTTTTTTGGGGGGTTTTAAAATAAATAAATGTAGACTGTATTGTTTTATATTGCAAATCCTTTCTTTTAACCTTAACTCATTTTAAGGCTACTCTACACTTCTAAAGTAATATGCAGAGCTCTCAGTTTTACTTTGAATATACATGCTCATATTATTTAAGAATAAGATTGCTTTTATAACATGGTGTCCAATCAAGTATGCTATAAATCATTGCAGGAGCCACAGTTAATAGAACAAAAAATTACACATAAAATAATGAATGCTTGGAATTGCATTTAGTCCATTTATTCATGTAGCCTCTACTGTCAAGACTTAATAATTTCACTATTAAACCTATATGACCAACAATTAGATTTTCACAAGAACCGCTATTATTAAAAAATAATTGAAATAATCAAATCACCTGTGACATTTGTTTCTTGTATAGAGATCTAAATGTTTGCTATCTAAGAAACAGGCCCTCAAAGTCCCAAAAATGTTTTTTGTGCTTTGATCACACTTCAAAAGGGAGAAAGAGACAGTACACCAATTCACTGAATTTTGTGCATAAAAAATATGGGTATCTTAGAGAAAGAGACAGAATCTTGGAAATCTAAACAGTGAGAATATCTAGGGTATATTTTCAAGAAAAATCAATACAGTTGTTGAATTTTAGTCATTCTTCTTCCTTTATTCAGCAACTGGTCATTCATGTTTATGCTTTCTTCTTGCAATTTAAAATCTTTAAGGGGTTCCCTGTTTTTCACTTCGAAAGTCACAAAGAATAGACATGGATAAGTAACAGTTCATACTGACATGTACATTTAGGCCATAGTATTTGCAATATAAAAGCCTTTCACTATTTTTAATATTTGACACACATAGCAATTCTTTATTCTCTTCATTGGGTTATATTTTAGGGCAGAAAAGACCCCATATAGCTCTTATAAAGTGACAGAGATTTATTGGAAAATTTAATTTTTGTTTGAGTTTTTGTTGGCATTTTAAAGGGCGGCACTATTTCACAATCAGAATCCTACAATCCCATTTAAAAGATCTGTGACATGCTACAAATTTCTGAGAGGCAATTTCTTAAATTCCAGTATAACTAAACTGCATTACATAAACTTCTGGCTTCCATAAAATAGGAGACATATCACTACAAAAGTAGATAGGACTAGGCAATATGTGGAAAGACAAAGGGAGAAAATCTAAACTTAGGTGTCAAAGTATTAGAGAATATTTCACATGCTTCTTATATGAAGACCAGAAAATTATCTGATTTCCAACAATTTTTCTTTTTTATTTTCTTCCTTTTTTTTTTTTTCCTTTGAAATGGAAGTGTTTGAGAACTCAGTTGGGAATGACATACAATAATGCACACAAGAGTGTAAAACCAACTTAATATTTGATATTTGTATATTACTGGGTTAATGTGCTCAATATATGTGTTTTCACTCATTCTTCAATCCACCATAAGACATTTTCCTAGAAGAAATGACACATGTAAAATGTATGCCAGAAGGGCTGGATTACACTAAGATAAAATTCTAAGGAGATATTGCTTAGTATTACCATATGCATCACTGGGAACTACTTAATGAGACTTCACAAAAGCAATCAAATAAATGAAGGAAATTACTTCTTTTCAAATAGTAGATCTTTCCATAGACAAAATAAATTATTCAATTGAAACCTGTTTCTGAATCCTTGGGTTTATTCCCATTTTAAATGGCAATCACTCTTACTTGCTGGGGATAATTTACTTGGTCTCAATAAATTACTGGAATGCATTTTCATTTGATACTGATATTAAATATTCTCAGTCCCACAGATTTAGCACATATTTAGCAATTTACAAGACATTTTTTCAACAAATACCCTATTCATGTTTATGTATGGTTGATGAGCAGAACACCAGCAGTTTACATAGAGTACATTTAAAATTACCTTAGTCTGATAAGTTGAATTTATCATAGTAATTGCTGTTTTTTCTAAATAAATTGATCTTATTCTGACCACAAGAAAGAAAAATGGTCTGATAGAGTCAGTTAATTCTGGGTACAACTTTGTTGTTTCTTTTTTTTTTTCTGCAAAACTTGTTACAGGATATAGTTTCCCTGAATACAACAGACACATTAAACTACACTCTGGCCACTGTGTCAGATGAGAAAAACACACAAAGGGATTCTAGTGCTCAAAACTCCTTCAGTGCAGGATTCAAGAGGTTCCTGGCTGAGACAGCTTTCCTTGACTTGATTCCACTGACAACCCAGTTATTGGATTGAGGAACACTTCTATCCCAGGAAAAATTCTGGAAGCCATCCTCTTGTACAGAGCAAATGAATTCCAATGCTAATTCCTTTGTACACCCCATTGATCAGACCCACTTATTAGGTGCAAGGTGCACAAAATGTAAATAAACTTGAAAAAATTCCAATATTTGGTTTTTGAGCTAGCCCTACTACTACTTACTAAAACATACCATAAACATTGTGTTTTCCTGATGTGTGTTAACTCTCTTGTACAGATATGAAAAACCTCTGCCTTGGAGAAGGAGGAACAATGGTGAATTATGTTTCTTCATGTGGAATCATAGCTAAGACCTCTAAAAGGTCTTGGAAAAGATCACTTTAGACAAATAGAACTGAAGGATGCTCCAGAACTTTCCCTACTAATAAGCTTAGATTTAACCATCCCCTAATGAGTATCCTCAAAAATCAAAAAATAAAAAAAAATATTTTAAAACATGATATAAATATGTTTATGGAAAGATTTTTTAAAAGTAGGAGAATTTTTGAAGTTTTTATACACGTTTTAATTTGGTTGTTGGTTTCTGTTATAATCAGATATTCAAACTGCTGAACCTCTGCACTGTGAACATTCCAGCTAAAACAAAGGAGGAATCATGATCATGAAATATAAAAATTTCCAAAAGAAACTTGGAAAAAAAAAAAGGGAAGAAAAACCCCACAACACTTTCCCTGGTTTTGTTTTTCTTCTAGGAAAGATGAAGTCTAAGATAATTTTTTATTAAATAATTTGAACAAATCATTTCCTCTCTCTTCTCTCAGGGGAAAGAAGATAAGGTTTTAAATAATTATTTTTAAATGAAAACGTTTCATTTTAAACCTGTCATTTCTGACCAAATAATGAAGAAAGTACAAATGAGAGAGAATGCATTTTTCTAAATTGTGAAAAGAATACAACTTTGCAATATAACTAGAAAAGAGAAGATATTTCCTTTGTACACTGTGGTTAACCCCAAGTACATTAGCATGTGGGGCTGGGGGCTGGGAAGGCTCACAAGTCTGATTCTTGCTATTTTGCTATATATGCTGAATCTTCAGAAAAGCTGAAGTTAAACATCCAGGAATAGACCCACCTGTGATTTGTCCTGGCTTCACATCCCAATTCTCAAGGGAGTTTGTGCTCTCCATAGTCTCAACAAACACATACAGCTGGGTGCTGCTTTTGGAGCAGCTGGTGAAACTGGTAATAGGGAAAAAAACACAGCAAATAGGAAATCTGCAGCAAGGTGCAAAGTAAGAGACATGATGTGAAGAGCACAAAGAGACAAGTATCAGGAGTGACTGAAAGAAAATTTTTCAACACAACCATGGGAATGTGTCGAGTCTTTCCAATCAAAGAAGTCGGAGGTTGTTGCTGGTGGGACCTGCAACACAGGGACATGGTGGGAAAAAACTACTTTTCCACCTGAGAGACTGCATTTGCACCTTCAAGAAGTTAACTTCTAGGTAATTCTCTTCTGTACTTGTAAAACTTCATATAGAGACACTGGATGCCTTCTGAACAAAGCACTGTAGTATTGAAGCATTTTTCAACAGCAGCCATGTCACAACTAGAAAGTACAAAACTCAAAACAGTGTAAAGAAAACAGTTATGATTACAGATTTTCCTTGTTTCTGTTTTACTGAAGATCATGCCTTGATATTTATATATTCCTAGCTATTCATAGGCAGCTTCTCTTTAAATCAAATTATTCATACCAATATTAATTCAGTGTTTACTATATATAATTATATATATACTATAGGGGGTTGTTTATGCATATATAAAATTATGCATATATAGCTATATATAGCTTTATATATTGAAATTAATATTCAGCAATAAAACATAGATTCACTAATGCCAATATTTATCCTATGTTCAGTGCATGGTGACTTTTGTTATTGAGAATTTGTCTATTTGATACATGAGGATTAAAAACCTTACTGGAACAGAATCCTGTATAAGTTTAAGTGGCTTCTCAGGCTGTGGTTTAGAAACCACTGAAATGAATGCCATGAAGCAAGTCAGGTCAATTTAAAATAAAATGAAGAACTTGTCTATTTCATTTGCATTAGATATCTTTGTTGGTGTCAGTTATAAAGAGTTCCTTGGAACTATTATATGTTTATATTATAAAGAGTCTCCTGGAAGAATTATGTTCTAACAAGAACCAGTGTTCACCATTCATTTTTATCAGGATTTAAACTTTGAAACTATCCTTGTGGTTAAAGAAGAAAGTCAGAACCTCACATACTTCAAGCAGAACCCTCAAGATAAGATTTAGGCCTTTGGCAGTAAGGTTTGTTCTGGTTACTAAGTTATATAAGTAGCTCACCTTACTGCTTATTTATAACACAGAAGAGGTTCTCTAGTTAAGCAGAGCTATTACAGATTCTTTTTTGTTGTGCAAATATTTTAACCATCTGTGCAATTCTGACAGTAGCTTATGCATGATCTCATAAAAATATGTTTGAAATCTTTTTTTCCTCTTTTTGGTTCCTAAGGCTTTAAATTCAAGGACTGTAAAATAGATTCTCCTTTAACTAAAAAAAAAATAAAAAAAAAAAGGAGAATTTAGAGCTTTTTATAATCATCCAGGCCCTTTTGACATATGAACCCACACTGAAGAAAGTAGCATTTTGATATGCAATGGATATTTTTTCACTGGTTATTTTCATATTGTTTTATACTGGTTACCCATCACAGACTTAAGCAGACAGTATAAATTTGAAACAGACAATCTAGCAATAGGTCCAGTCACAATTCCAAGGAGAAAGAGTATCTGTGTACTTGTAAGAATATTTGGGCAAGAACAAAGCCCAAGATGAAGTAATTTATTTTTCTGAAATGTCAACGCAAACTTGCACAAACAAATGTTTCATCCATAGCTTAATAATGTTCTCAGCAGTTACTTAGGGTTTTCTCCAAGGACATCACAAAGTCATTCAGGATTAAGAACTTTAAAAAAAAATTTTCCCCTATTATTTTTTAATTGTAGAGAACTATTGTCTTCAGTAATAATTTGTTATTTCTACTACCACACAAATCTTGGGATGTAGGTACAGCCTTTTGGATATAATTGCTTGTTTCTTTGAAATTTCCTTTAAGGAACTGAAGTTAGACAGGCAGGTCTGCTTCTTTTTGTGATGTACAAACAGCCAGGAGGTTGGCTTACACTTTGGATTACACTCCCAGCCACATGGTGTGACCCTTGGGGAGTCCTATGCAGAGCCAGGAGTTGGACTTGAGACTCCTTATGGATACTTTCCAATTCAGCATATTCTGTGATTCTGCAAAATGCTGCTCACAACTAAAACATAACTAAATGAAAATAAATAATGTATTCAGGAACTACAGTGTCTACAGGAAATAATCTGAATTCGAAAGACAGAGAAACAGAGAGAAAAGGTGACTTCATGCAAGGGATTCTGGACTGTATTTTCAAATACAGATGATAAAATTCAGTTTCATTAATGCATGCTTAAGATTTAATATCTCCATATCTGTTAATACACATTTAAAGAGCTCAGTAATCTAATTAGTCTCAATAGTCCTAATTAGCAGCTTCTTTCACAGCCATCCAGAATAGAAATAAATAGAAATGCTTAACTTAAGCACCTCTTAAAATACCGACACTGGTTTTTCTACTTTCTACTGCAGAAAAGCGCTTTGAACTTCATCTTTTTAGGTACATCTCTATCTTCAGCAATATATAATTATCCACAATGTTGTAGTGTTTGAGTATAGATGCAAATATTTTTCTACGGTGGAATTAGTTTGGGGGAGAAACAACAAACTAAATACTTTCTGTGTGTAACTCAGTGTTAGGAAACTCCTTTAGGAACGCAGAGATTTGTTTTCCTTTGAAGAGTGGTATGAAGCCTCTTTTCTGCACTGTAGGTGACCATGCTGTGATGGTAGATCTGAATTCTGAAGAAGATCTGAACTGTACACTGTCCACTACGACAAAGAGGAGCCAGATATATGTAGACAGGATGCTGATTAGGGTTTACAGTGGTGCATGTAATTTCTGTGTATCAGACCATACCATTTGTGCCGTTGGCAGAGGATGTCCAAGTGGCAACAAATGCACACGGACTTGGCAGCCATCCTCAGGCTCAAACTGTCAGACATATAGATTAATCCTGCCTTCACTATGTTGGAGTATAACCAGCAGACAAGAAATCTATAATGAAGACAGCTACAATCTGCACCAGTAACTGACCAGTATGTGCTCTGCTTTTCAGCAGATCCTGAGAACTTGGCTAATGACAGTGTATGATTGATAATTACATCTGTTCTTTCTCTTCTGTCTGCCTGTTCAGCAGAAAGTGTCTTGGCTCTCTGCGAAGACAGGGAGAGCTTACTTTTTACATGCAGCCACACATGTTTTCAAAGGTATCATTTCTCCTACTGGAAGGGTATAACATTCTGATGAAGTCATTGACATACAACTTGAAATATGACACCATATGGAATCTGTTCTTTAGATTTCACGCACTTGTCACAAGAATGACTTGTGACTTTCTGTTAAATTCTGTTTTCAGACTTGTCAGTCTGAAAATAAAGTACCAACACAGTGGTTTCACTACTTGCAACTGATTTAAAATGTCTCTATCTTGCATCATTTGAATTATCTATTAGAAACAAAACACGGTACTGTTTGGTCAAGTATGTTCAGATCCTTCTGTTCTACAGTGTAAGACTGCGGGCTGATAGGCATTTATTACTTCAAAAGAATCTCTTGTAAATCAGACTGAACACTGAGATCAGCCACCTAATTTATCATAAAGTACAATCAAAGATTACAGTTCATCAAATAGCAAGAGCAAAGCTGGTTTTCTATAGGTTTCTTCATAGCTCTCTTAAATTAAAGGAGGCTTCCTTCACTTTGATAGTATGTAAATAATAAATAAAACTGTCTGCTTATACTTTTCTTACTAGCTTTTGTAACAACCCCGTGGTGATGAAAACAACTATCATCTGCTAACTTGTATAACTGGCATGGTTTTAAGAACTCTGAAACCCTCCTTCAAGGCATAACTAAATGTCAACAGAAAGACATATTTCCCACCTACATAAGTAAGCTCATAAATTTTGATTGGAGGAATTCTTGGAGAATATTTGTTCTCATTGACAAGAAATTCACAGCCTTCCTATGAATAGATCAAAAAAGAAAGAAAAAAAGTTTGAAAGATTGAAGTACATAAAGCAGGACTTAGGCAAGAGGCTGTTATGTCTTGATCTGTGGATGAATTTGCTGCCACCTGAAGATTTAATCTCAGATGTCATTAAGACCACTTTGATTGTAGTGGATGACCTCAAAGTCTCTAAGTTACATAGTTACCTAGTTACCTAGTTATTCAATCCACCTGTAGAAGTATGAGCCTCTAATATGAGGTTGGTCACTATTGAGGTTCCTTGAGTAGTCTCAGTTGCCCTTGATGTGCCTGATCCCGTTGGTTATTTGGAGCACCGGTTCTTGAACCATCTTACATACTCCCAGCAACATGCAGCAGCCATTGCTACTGCCTCTGCAAGCAGAAAGACATGAACCATTTATTATGAAAAACATGGTACTTCTACTTTGTTTTCCATGGTAAAAGTCACTCACAACATGCATAGCAGGCTTTGCCATGCCTCTTCAGAGGACTTCAAACCTGCGTCTTTCCGATGCCAAAGAAGCATTCTGCTTCTTACCTACTTAAGCTTACACACAGTCAGGTTGAAAGGGAAAAATTGGGCATGTTCTTCTTCTCTGACACCATGAAAGATACAGGATAGATGAGAGGAAAACCCCTACTCTACATAAAGAAATCCTAACAAGGATTATAAACCAGCAACTAAGAAAATAGGCAAGAGACAGGTTTAATATTTTATTGATGACTGTAAATTTTAACTAGTAAACCCCCTTTCTTTTGGAAAAGACTTCTGAGCTCAAAAATCTGAAGGACAAAGGCTCTTTCATCCATGATGTTGTGGGAATTTCAAACAGGCTGCCTGTAAACTCAGTGAAACCTTTTCTCGTTACCAAGCCTAGAAATCCAAATGGTCCCTTTAACATGTGCTTGTTCCTGTTCCCGAACGATCCTACATGTCAAAAACTCTTCCTCCCGCCCCCTCCCCCCAAAAAAACCCACCCAAGAAACAAAACAAAACAAAAAAAAAACACAAAAAAAAGAAAAATATAAAAAGCAGAAAAATCACACAAGATGTAAAAAACCCGTTTCACTTACACACCAAAATAATGCTTATAGCTTAAAATGTAGTCATCTAATACTTATCACTTAACAGTTTAATGAATCAAACCATAAATTACTTGTTCAAGATCACACAGGAAGTCTGTGCCAGCAACTGAAACCCTCTCTTCTCATAGCTTAGTGGTTTACATGACCTTCAATTTAGTTACTAAAAGCAACAACAGACAGTTTACTTACATTACTACATCTGTGCAAAACTGTGGTATATCACATTAGATTTATATGCAAGAAAGACCATAACCATTCCTGGACTGTATCACTAATACATGTGTCCATGAAGGAAGACTGCTCAAAGGGAAATGAATGTCCTATCCTGTATATTCCCCATGAACCCTGCTGAGAATCACAGTTATTGTGCAGTGTGTGAAGAGGATTCTTGACTACAAGAACTAGAAAGAAATAAAACTAGTTTCATGACAACCGATATACTTACTCTTCCTGCTCTCCACACCTGCCAGATTGCTCTGTCCTGATCCTCAAATTTACTAGTTAGCCAGCAAAGGTCATTTTTTTCTGAACCTTGAGTTCTTGAATAATGAGGTAAGAATAAATGTCTGGCAAGAACGACACAGTGACAACATTCTTGTAGCCAGAATAAACAGATGAATGAAAGAGCCTCCACCTGAAATATTTAATATTGCACTGTGAGAAAATTCTGGTTTCCACTTCAGCTAATTCCAAAAACCCATGGCTTCCTCAGATGATTCAACCAAAAAGTACTAAAGAAGACAAGGAGGATTATGATATAAATGGTTGTGAATCATGCCTAAAATTCCATCCTTTTCAACACATGGCACAGGCATATTTGAGGACAACCTAAATACATGAATGGGATTTTGCCTGTACTACTCCAAAAGCACAAGTGCACTTGTCTCTATCTTCTCAGTTCATGGGAAACTAGGTTTGGGTTATGCTTTTGCATGCAGAATTTCCTGAGAAGACATTTCATGGAAGAAGTGGCCAGGTGCAATGCACTTTTTTTTTATGCACTACTTTTTGAATTTTTTCACTTTTGTTCGCTTTTTGTGTCACAGTTAAATAGTGATTGAAGCAGAAAAAAGCTCCCCTGTTCAGGATTTGAACAGTGAGTTACGTCTGTTTCTCCATCAAACACAAAAAGCTGTAGTATCTCTCTCCTTGCAGGAATGCCTAACCTGCCATGTGTCTCCTTCCCTTCATTTCCCAAACGTTGTTCCTTACACATTCACTCATGCATTTACACAAGACAGAAGAATTAGAGGGGAAATTATATGGTGCCAATGAATTTTCAGTGATCTGACTTTTAGGGTACTGCCTGGCCCCATAGGTTTTAGTCCCACCTAGAAGGGGACTTTGGGGAAATTTCTTAAAATGCCAACTTGTCATTTAGTCTAATCAGAAATTCCCGACTCATGCAAAATACTTCAAGTCCAGGCCTCCCTTGAAAGTCCTAATGCTCAATTGCTGCAAAACTCCTTCTTAAGGTGCTTTGATTAATTTAGCTCTGGCATTAGTAACTGAAATTTAGAAATATTTTTTTTTTTGTCACCAAGTAAGTGATGGACATTTTGACAAGGAAATGGCAACTATTTGCCATTTTAGCATAACACTTCTTTGTCCTTTGGAATATGAAAGCAGCTGCTCTTTCAATATCTAGATGGACATATCTCTTACTGAAGAATTTGGTGTTATTGCACAGCCTATCAGAGAAGCAAAAGAAAATTCTTAGCTAATTGCTCCAGTTTTCCTTCCCACTTGCCTAACTCGAGTCTCTTCTTCCAAAAAAATTTTTTTGATCAATCTTCAGACTGTGTTTGGCACAGAAAGGTTGTACTAGAAATGTTTGATTTTAGAAGCCTTCTCTTTAGTCTTATATGGACTTGCTTTGTGTTATTACTAACATATACATGCCCAAGAATAGCATTTAATTTTAGTATGTAATGAGAAAATAAACCTCCTGTTTACTTTTGTTCACCACTAATTAGATATAATACTTTCCTCAACATTTGGCCAATCATAGTTGCATAAAATTAAGGAAATTGAGAGTGTTCATAAGGAGGGAAACACACAATTCAGTGAGAGTCTCTCCTCTGTCAGGTAAGTAAATTCCATCCATCTACACACCCAAACCAACTTCTCTCAAAATCAGTGGAAAGGCCTCCCTTTGGCCTCAGTGGCTTTTGGATCAGATCCAGCCTATTCACATTAAAGTCAGCTCAGGACTTGAGCTAGATCATGATGTAACTGAATTAATTAGCATTAAGTTATGAGAAACTACTCTCCATTACTACAAATTACTTGTAAAATAGCCAAGCTTTACTAGCATTAATGATTTCAGCAGTGTTAGATGAAAGTTTCTTTCCATGAATATTACTAATTGCAGCTTCATGGCCAAGTTTGGGCTTTCAAATTCCCATTCCCATTTTACATTAACAAGTGCAGAAAAGCATGTGTGCCACCTCATTGCTACCAGCAGCTTGAGATGGGCAGAACCAAACCTATTACCGTGACTCTTCCCTTGGACTACATGATTTATTGTGTTGGGCCTGCATAAAGTTCCTATTCCTTAGGAATTTTGCACAGCCTGAAAATTCTTTGCTGTGAACTTCTAGTCTGTTTGGATTTGGAGCCCTGATTTAATATATATATGAGAGTTTCAAGCTGGGAATTTGATGCTAGGTCTGTACTTCTGGCTCAAGCCCAGCTGTCTACATTTGGAAACGTATTTGATTTTTGGAACACAATTTTCTGGAATGGAATGTCAAGAAAATGCATAATCAAGAGGGCATCATAGATAACGAGCTACAAAAACCTGTTTGTCACCCTCCTCCCACAATGGCGAAGAGCCTTCTACAGCTGCTAATTAGAAAATTAGAACACCACAAATAGATTATATTTTACTGGCAGCATAGCGTCTTCCCCCCAGTGTTTTGAAGTACTTTTTGAATTGTTTGCTGTCAGCAAAACAAGTGCGCTACCTGCGATCCTATAGACAACAAAGCCCGGCAGCAGGATTTCAGTCAGGTGATGTCACCCAGGTAAAATTGTACTGACAAGCTTTTAATTAAAGTTTTCCCACACATCTTTCTGCTGGTCCCCAGGAGCTATTATTCATTATGTGCCGACTGTCAGCCAATTGTGAGTCGGGAGGGAAGTGTTTTATTTTCAAAGCCCTTGCTGACAGCTAGAGAACACTTTGTTATACAATCTGTTTACTTTTTTCACACACAGAATCTTGCTAAAGGGGAAATGGTCATGCAGTAGTGTTTACAGTTTATGGCAATAATTAAATGCATCTGGCAGAGCAGTAGCTGAAAGGAGGTCGGTGTGGGTGTGGGTGAAAAGCCATAAAATTCCTCCTATAAACAGTTACCTTCACCTTGCACAGCCCCTAGCATTTTAAGACAAAGTTTCTTTGGGAATGGGCAAGTCTAAACAGGTGCACGTATTCTGAAACGGGAATACATGGATCTAGCCATGTCGCATTTGATGCTAAGAAGCACTATCCAGGAATCACAATAACACTGTTCTCATCAATTATTAGCACAGTTTGAACTTGTTATAAAACAGCTGCTTGTCCTTCATGATGCTAAATCCCAAAGTACTTAACTTTTGTAAGAGCAAATGTATAAGGAGGAACAACTTGCCACTGGATAAAGGCAGAAGGTTGCTTGGAGTAATATTTCACCAAAGGGACAGTACTGATGCTTAATACCTGCAGAGAAACAGCTCTTTCAGAAAATTTAATAGCTTAGATAAAATTATTTTTATCTTTTATGACTGGTGATGATAAATATTTATTTGGAGTTATGAAAAACTCTTAAATCATGGCAAAATGTTGTAAGAAATAATCACTGCATCACCTGAATTATTTAATACTTCTGTTTATTAAGAGTATAGGAAATCAACAACTATGCTTAAAATGTTAGTAGATTGATTTAACCCAATGTAATATTCACATACAAAGGTAAAAAAGAAATTGGAGGCCACTCACAGCCAGACTGTTGGGAATTCTGTGGAAGTCACTTCCACTGCAAAGAGACTGGAAAATAAATTAATTTATATAATTTAAATACCATCTTTTACTGATATTATCATAAATAATTATGTGAATTATTTTATGGATACACAGTTCCATTGTCAATGAAAGAAAACTTTCAGTTGCTGTTAAATATATTTAAATAACTATATTCTTAAAAAAAAATCTGATATGAAAAAAATATTTGACATGGGCTGTTTTTGTGACTATCAACATTAAACAGTGGGCCTTAGTTGTCTCTGGACAGGGATGGGAGGTGGTTGTAGTAGATAATGCAGTATGACCACTTTAATAGGCCTTTTCTGTTTTGTATCATAAAATGTCTTTAGCTCACCAGCATGTGAACACATCAGTGCAATTTCATTAATGAAAAGAAACATACCAAGAATTCTGATTGCAAATTTCACTCATGGGTTTAATTTTGCAGATTGTGCTTTCTCACTATTCCTGTTGTTTCTTCTTTTCTCTAAAAAAAAGTATTTTATTATTTTGGAATTTTACTGGATGGTAGCAGCAAGATTATACTTTTTTTCTGTCAGAGACAGCAAATAAATTCTGAGAGACTGCACAGTTACATTCAAATTAACATACTTGTGATCATACTGTTTTCATCTTCCCAAGCTTAACAAAATCAACATAGTAAGCAGTCATTAAGAAGTTTATACTAATCTTTAAGATAATGTTAAAAGGGAGTATTATCATTTTAGGTTCAGCATTATAAGCACTAACAGCAGGATTTATTAGAGATTTCAGAAATCAAAGCATAGAGATTAGGTGATTTTGCCTGAGATTTGTGAGGTAGAAAAAGTGAGGAATATTTTGCTTCAAGGTTCAAAGCTGCCCATTCATTTTAGGCAGTGACTATGACATCCAAAGTTCTTGGGGTACAATGCTAGTCTTTGAACTGATATGAGGAAAAGGTCTCTTCAGCCAGTATGACCATTTCATTCTCCTCTCCCATAGGCCTTCTACCCAGAGAGGTTGGGGGAACTGCAGCATGAAAGGAACCAAACATCTTCAGACAGAGCAGGTACTTCAATCCAGCAGGGATCATTCCTTCAGGCACAGTGCTAATGTGATTGCACATCTTCCTGCTGGAGCTAGTCCACACCTAGGTGATCTGGAATGATAGCAAGCAACTGTCTGCAACTGGCTTCTCAGCTCCTTGCCTTCCTTTGTGATCCTGTGCTCTGGGCTCTCATCTGACAAACAAAAGGTACATGGAATGCCACTGGCTCATCAACTTTCACACGCAAAAGGAAACTGTCAGTCAAAAACAACTGTAAAAGATGAGTTAGAGAGATGCTTACAAACTGATATATTATGAGGTTACCAGGAAGTTGGAGAGAAGTCATTTTATGAAAATTGTTTTTTCAAATAAATCTAATATGGATTCTTCAGAAAAAAAAAAAAAAAATCAGATCTGTTTACCAAGGTGTGATCTTACTATGAGAACACCTGTGAATGGACTTCTATCATGACTGAACACCAACTAACCTAGTTTTTAACAGTTTGCTGAAAGGATCTGTTTTGTTTTTTCTATCAACAAACTGATATTATCATTAAAGTTCTGAAAGGAAATTAAATATTAGGTTAATGCAAAAAGAGATGGACTTATATAAATTCTGAAGACTCATTAGTTATGCAATACCATTGTATTTCAGGTTAAGAAATGCAGTAGACATTTTTTCTTGCAATAAAATTAATGGATTTTAATAATAAGCATGAACAGCCCTCCTTCTTCCAGAACACACCATCATTTAAATATTCTTCAAGTTGCCTGCTATCACCCACATTTTCTGATTCTTTCAGATCCTGGCGCTTATTTTCTAATCTGTGTTTAAATTGGGGGAAGAAACTTGAAAAAAAAAATTATTTTATTGAATATTTTTCACATATTACAAACACTTACAAAGAAAGATACCTCCTAAACTCCAGCCCAAAATGGTCTATTTAGAGTGCAAAACAGATCTGCATCTAAAAAAAACCTACAACCCACAAGGCAGCTGAACAGCTTTGATAGTTCTGCCTACCTTCTCCAGTCTCACCTCTTACCTTTCACTTCCAGATAAGATCTGAATAGCCACCAGATAAACCAATCATGCTTCTTTTTCCAATGGGATATCCCCTCTGTCTATGTAACTTTATGTCTGGCCTAATAAAGGGAGAACTACTTATGTCTTGAGCATACCCAGTTTGGACTTGGAATGTTTTAATCTTTAGCTGCTCAAAAATTGGGTTTTGTCATAGCTAGTACATCAAGTGATTACTGCTGTATCAAATAAACTTAGCATGACAGGGATCATTGTCCAGCTATGATGGCTGCCATCCTTTGGACCCCTATTTGCTGACTAAGAAAGCAAATAATACCTCTTATCTTTTCCTATTGGTGTCTTCTTTGACAAAAAAAAAAAAAAATCATTTCAATACACTTCCCATTCATTTCTTGCCTTTGTTATGGATTGGCACATCCTCTTCCTTCTGTAACATGTTTTAGCTGATTTACCAAGCTAGCTAAGTTACCAAGAAGCTTTTTTTTAACTTTTGAAGTGAGATTTCCAAAAGCTTTTGAAATTGACAGTGCCCTGGAGGGCTCTTGCTCCAGGCAACTGAGAAAACTCATGAAGATATTGTAAAATCTTTTGTTTGAACAATTCCTTCCTCACCTTCAGCCAGGTTATTTCCCCAGTAAACTGCACATTAAACTGGCAGCTATCCTTCCTGCCTTTCTCTCCCTTTGGTTCTTTTTGCCTCTGTTTATATTTTCCATTAATTGATGCATCTCCAAACATGCCCGTTATATTTTATTTCGTATTAGTCAGTACAGGAAATTGCTCCAGTTGTGGTCTCTCACTCACATTTCTCTCTTCAGATGCCACAATAGGAATTTGTCTTTATTTCCAGCTTGTTACTGTTTTAAGCTGTTGTGTGTATGTGTTCATGTTTTTTACAGCAGAGAAGAAAGAAAAATACAGCAGGTATCTTTCAGTAGCATGAACCATTCTTGTCCCTCTTCCTTTACTGCTTTTACAACTCTATGAGTGAAATAAGGGATAAAAGGCAAGCTGTGCAAGGAATCTCAAAGGATTATGCTGCCAGCCTGAAGAGGTGCACTGTAACTCACTTTTCACGTGCTGGAGCTGTGAGTTCACTCCTGGTTTGTGTCTCAGCAACGCAATGCAAAGGGGAGTCAGCCCCGGATGTAGCATTTCTCTTCTCGCACTCATCAGTGTGGGTCTTCCTATCATCAGCTCCCCATAAAGCAGGCTGAGTCTTCAGTCTTCCTGTACCTCCTCCTCTCCATGTTAACAGTGTGAATGGAAAGTAAAATCAGCAGAAATATCAGGTTCTCTCAACAAGCAGCTGACACATGGAATCTTATGGCTAGCAAGATTTCACATGGCTCAACCACTTCCCTTGAACACAGAATAAATAGAAATCTCAGACCTGAGCTATTAACACCAGCTTTTCTGGTGTCTGTGAGGGATAGTGTCCTTTGAGCTATAGCCTTCTGAGCAGCCTGAGTCTAGAAGGAAAGGAACAGGTGGAAAAACTGGGACAGAATCACCTTGTCAGACCAAAGATCCTTGTAATCATTTCTCTGACAATACCAGTCATAAGACACCCCTGGAACAGGAAGGAAACAGGAAATTCTCATGCTGATGTATCTGCTGGAAGAGCTGCATGTCTCAGTGGAAATTCAAACTTCTAAGCCAGAAAGAATATCTTCATATTTATACATTTTCTTTCTTTATTATTTCCAATCACTTTTTATCTCAGATAAATTTTTAATGTTAAAAACTTCCTTTTGGCAGGGAACTCCACAACAAACCACACATTATATGAAGAAACTGCCTTAATTGTTTGGAACTTACCAATTACTTGCTTCATTTTATGACTTTAATTTTATTGCAGCAGAAAAGATGGTGGTCCCATCATGAATATACAGACCTGTGTCACATCTCTTCTATGACGTCTCCTTTACAAAAAGTCCCAGCTATATGAGACATCTATTTGCACGGAAGCCATTCCATACCCCTGATTGTCCCTTCTTTGACTCTTACAGATCCTGTGGTCTTTTCAAAATCAGGATATCAGTTCTAGATTCAATATTTATGATGCAGATGGAAGACTTAAGCAGAAAATTATCTTCTATTTTGAGCACTTCTTGTCATCATATTTCATAATATTTTATTTTGGTTTTTAGCTAGCATTGAGCACAGTTTTCATTGAATTATAAAATGAAGAGTGTTTCCGAATACACATCACCTCAAACACATCTAACTCAAATTTTATTTACTATTTGATGTGTGGCTCTTGCTTCATCATGAAGTCCCTCTGCCATACTTTGCAGATCTCTTTCATTTTTAGAACCTTGATTAACTTCTCAAAGCCTATGATTTTATTTTTTTTTTACCTAATTATTCACTTCTTAAATCATTCCTTGGGATGATAAACAGCTTTATTTCCAGGAAGTTGGAGAGAAATCATTTTATGAAAATTGTTCATAGAATCATAGAATCATAGAATCATAGAATCATAGAATCATAGAATCATAGAATAGCCTGGGTTGGAAGGGAGCTTAAAGATCAACTAGTTCCAAGCTCGCTGCCCAGTGCAGGGACACCTTCCACTAGAACCATGTAAGTCTTCTTTAATGATCTACTTCCACTGTGAAAATTTATTTCTACATTATTTTTCTCATACCAATTTTTTCTTCATGTGAGAAGATTTTCTCTTATCTCACAAGTCAGGTAAAAAAAATTTTGGAGAAGAAACTCCAAACAGAAATGCTTTTGGAAAACCAAATGGCTGCATAACTGGCTTTTCTTACTTACATCCTTGATGACTTCTTCAAAGAAGTAATCGATCATTAATGGATTGGAATTCTTATTATAACAACTCAGTGATTCTTTCCTGATATGTTTTGATTATTGACTCCTCATATGTTATAGTCCTTATTCTATTTATCCCTAATATACTTATTCATGTTTTATCTAATCCTTTACTATAATTTTTATAGATTTTCTGGGTACACATATACCTTAGACATTTAAAATAGTTCCTGAATTATCTAAAAAACCTGCATCTTCAGTCTGTGTTACAAGGGAAATTATATGCTACAGTTAATATTTCATCCAAGTGAACCTATAAAATCTGAGAGGAAGATTTTTTAAAGTTCAATTTACTGATTTTTTCCTTAACTCTGCCTATTTATATCTGAATTTTGAGATAAATATCATGAGTTTCACCCATAAATATGAATTATTCTGTTTCAAATTTTCAAAAGTCTTATAAAAAATTCTTTTGTCACTTTAAAATTATCTTTTCTGAAGCCCTTTCAGATCTTCTGGCACGCTTTCTACTCCAGAAAAAAATATTAGTAACTTTAATGACTTTGTTAATTGTTTGTTAGACTGTTTATTGACTTTTATTATATGTTCAAATCAATAAAGTTCTCTTTTGACTTTTCCCTTTTAATAATAATTAAGCTTTGGCTCTGCTCTACTGAGGAGGTACAACAGCTTGTGCAAACACAGAGAGTTGTAAATTCTTGGATACTCATTGGGAATGCAAACTGAAAGATGAGAACCTGGATTTCTTTATGTCTTTTGAGAGTGGTGGCTTAAACATGAAAGACACCAGTGAACAAGTTTGCATGGAATCTGTACTTCATAAGTCTGGAAAGTGGAAGCATATATAAATATGCTCCAATATATAAGAAATAATATGGCTTGAGCAAGGAAGGCTATTATTAAAACCTCAAAATTTAGGCCAACTGACATTTGCTTCTATGTACACAGTCTCTGTTTCACCAAACATTTAAGTGAAACTATGCTGATGTATACAACTACATATACCGAGAGATTTCAGACACTGACAGAAAATAGGCAGCACACTCTGTTCATAGGGTTTTTGCCTTTCAGATGATATGAATGCTTAAAACAAGTAGAGGCTCCACAGTTTGCCCATAATACTCCAAAGAATTGTTTCAGAGTGTAAAAAGTTAAACACTTTCTTCTATAATACCAAGATCCTGGGATTGTTCATGCTGCTGGGAAGGAACCATGAAACTCCATGGATGCATGAGTGTCTTATTTTTAAAGACCATTCTAAGAAAATCTTAAAACTCAGTGCAGAATTTGGTCATTTTCGAGAAGTTTGGGAGCTCCTAAGCTAAAGTACCCTGGGTCTTAACCTAGCAATTTTATGGAACAAACTCACAAGGTATTTTTACTTAAAAAAACAAACAAACTAACTAAAAAAAAAAACCAAAAAAAACCAAAACCCACCTCCCAAAACAAACAAACATCACCAAAACAACAACAAATCAAATCACCTGAAAATAAAATATATAAATTGAGATTACTTGAGATATTTAAGATGAAAATAAATATTGCAGTTGCTAGATAGACATGTCAACAAACAAGTGAACACAGAATCTCTTCCATCACAATTGGAGAAGGGAAAAATCATTTTCCTATTCTATTCAGAGTATTTTGCTTCTGTCATCTGTCCAAATAAGCTATTAAGGAAAACCTGAAGTGAATTGAGGGTGTGTCAAATGAAAATATTCTTGACCTTCTTGAGAGTCAGCACAGTACAAGGAGCACATTTTAACTTCCCAGGAAAATTATTTCTTCCAACTAATGTTTATATTTACTTCACATAATGAAGTTCATATCAAAACTATAACAACAATCAAAATTAATGCTCATGTGGTGTTTAATTATTTAAAAGTCAGTCTGGTTGACCGTTCTGCTCCATACAGATTAAACCACTGAAACAGTAAGTGCAGCAGTCAGTGAAATGTTTAATGGAGAACAAAATATAAGTACTTTGTTTTGGAGAATTGCCATAACTTTGTGATAATCATACTATAAATTATGGGTACAGAGATAAGAGAGAGAGCATTAGATTAATACTTTGCCTTTTTCATGTACTATTCTGGGGACATGATTTTAAATCCACTGCACAGCAAAGTGACTGAAAATCATTCCATCCTGACAGCTTTAAAAGAACACTAATGAAACATGTTAAGAGAGTCTCAACGCAGATGATCCTGAGCAGAAGTAGTCATCTCAGAAGACATCCAGAATTGGTCCTCTTTCAGCATTCTCACCAAGACAGATACCTTCATTACACAGAGGAGTATTTCATACTAGACTTATGATATTATGATTGTAGTACATGCTAAAGCAGTCCTGGATGGGTGCAGTATAGGCTCACTGTCAAAGGATATTTAATATCTGAGAGTCATGTATAAAAAGCTAGGAAAGCATTTTACTTACTGATGCACTATGAAGAGTGCAGAAAGATAAGTTGTAAAACCAATGGCTTATATTGTTTCTTAAGTTTCTTGATGAATAAGAGAATGACAAAATCATTTAAAATCAGAAAGAAGCTAAATAAACCATTTTACATCACTATTACAGTATTTTAAATTTTACCTCAAAAGAATACTTTTCTAACTCCTACTTCAGTTAGAAACACTATTGTATGTTTGTTTTAAATCTTTTTTTTTCAAATATGAAAAAATATTCTAGGTACTTCTATGGTTTCTTTTCTCTTGCTAATAAGTGTGAGTAAAGACAAATAACAGCTTTAGTACTTTTCCCAGTGGTGAATTCCTAATTAAATAGTTCATTAGTAGATTATCTAACCTTCATTTAATGAGGCCCTCCAGATGTTGTGTCTTAAGTGAAGCAAAAAGGAAAACAGCTGAATGCTGAAAGCACAATATAATTGGATATGGTCAAGTTGGAAGAAGTGAATTCTCATGTTACTTTTACTATAATAAAGTATTTTCTTCTAGAAATTGTCAATGAGTGATGACCTAGAGAAAATCCATTAACTATCTCCAGTTATAATTTTAAAAACACTTGGCTCTATTTAACATTAGTCTTCTCCCCACTACTTATACACAGCTGTCTTTAACACTTAGAGATTCCAGCTTGCACTTTTCTGTTTTTTTTAATGACCCTTCCCTTTTTATAATGAAGTTTCTTCTATGTGTTCCTGCTAGGGAACCCTGTCCAGTATAGATTCATATTTCCTTTCCTTAATTATTACACAGAAAAAAAAATAATCTCAAATTATTCTAGATAGGGTGTCTTGTGGAATAATAATTGACCAAAAATAAAGCATTTAAGTAGAAAAAACAAAATTTTCATAAAGGATAGGTAACAACCTGACAGTATAACTGCCTATCCAAAAGTCTGAATTTCAGGCAGTGCCTACAAAAGCATGATGAGAAGCTTTTAAAAAAATAAATAACCATTTTTTTTCAGTAAACACACTGAACCTTGTTGGAGAAGTATCACATTTTCTTCTACACACACATTCATTTACCTTTTCAGTTATTATTAGAATTATTTAGTTCTTTTTAGAACTGTAAAATTAGTCATGTGACACTTCTTTGCAGAGTTAAACAACAGAATTTAGATATAGGAAGATAAAGATATTTTCTATAAGCATCCAAATATTTTCAAGGCAATTATGTAGTCATGGGATAAAAGGGGTTATGGCATGGATAAATACTGTCTTGAATGGTAAAAAGTCCCTCCATCCTGTCCCTCCTTCTCATGGAGATCATTGAACTGGAAAGGGTTCAGAGCAGGGTGAGAACAGACAAGAATATGGATCACTAAGGAGGTATTTTTTTCCTTAATTTAGAAAATAATAATAAAAGCTATAGCAGGTATGATAAAATCATGTTTGGAATGGGAAGAGTTGGCAGAAGTGGCCAATTTGCTGTCAATTGAAGAGAATAACCAGGAGATAAAACGAGGAAGAGAAGAAGACAATCTTTCCAAAAGTGATGTAGTTAAAAGTGAGATGCCTTGTAGCAAAATTATATAAATAAAGGAAGCTATTAAATATTCAGGAATCATAACTGAGTGAGGAACTCCCAAATGACTGGATGAAGGTGAAGCACCCTTTCCTTTTCCTTGGAAAGGATTCCTTCTTGTTACAAGAACACAAAATAATAAAGTTTATAAAAAAACTATTTTGAGAGTATTTTCCCTGTTTCACTTCTATAATTCTATTTTTTTCTCTTTTTCCTTCAAATTTCATGAAGATACATATACTATTGTATGTTTTAAATATTCCTTTGTCTATCAGCAACTGTTCTGGACTTAAGTTCCATAGTGGAAAATAGCAAAAATAATATAGACATATGAAAATTAATAATTCCATGCTTTTCACTTTTCATATTTGTTGGCAAAATAGGATACTAAGGAAGTAGAAATAAAAATGTGTATTTCTGTCAGTACAGTTTTCCAAATAAACATTATAAGGTTGGAAATTCTAAATAAAGTAAGAACAGGTTAATTTCTAAACTTCCCATAAAAATGTTTAAGTGCAAATGTTAATGTTTAACTTCTCATAGAAGATTTTCTAAATTGACATTGGCTTATTAGCAGGATATGATTGTATTTCATACATTATTAATTGAATCAAAATCTCAGAAAACTGAACATTTTTCCATTTTTATATCTAGTCTTCATATATACATATAAAATTATACATTTTTACCTATTTTACCTAATTTTTAAACACTAAGCCAATTAGATCACTATTATTTTTAAAGTTTTTGTAACCTTTATACACACATTTTGTGAATAAACATATTTTGACAGTATCATAAAAATCAACAATGAAATTTAAGATCTATCTTTGCTGCATAATCTGTAAAAAGAAAATAAAAAGACAAAAAGGCAATCCTGCAGTCATTTAAAACTAACATCAGGCACTGTGAGGGTCTGCTGGACCATGGGTACACAAGGAGGGGACAGTGAGGGAAATACTTTGATACCTGCATTTCTTTCCAGGAACTATGTGCCTTTTGCATTACGTAGTTGCATTTGTTCATCAGTTCTGCTGATCTCAGGCTAAACTAAAATTGCTTGGCTTTCATCCAGGTATTTTTTTCTCCTAAGAGAGTAATAGTGTGAGTAGACACTGGTAAACAATGTTTCATTCAAAAAGGGTGTTCTGTGTTTAGTTAAGCATTCTGAAACCTTGTGTTAGTACTTCAGACCTGACTGTCTCACAGAATCAACAGTTTAATGTGGTGCTACATAATCTGACAAACTACACAGAACTGTTCTCCATGGTGAATGGCACCTGTACCTTGCCACTTTCAGAGCACTCTCAAAGAGTGAACCATCTGCAAGGAGGTACCCATGACTGACTGGTTTTCTATCTGGCACTTCTAGGTGGACATTTGTATTGATGTATGTGATCTATGAGTTGTGCTGAGACTGAATATTTGATGGACAACTCACAACAACTATTTTTCTGTTAGTAAAGGTTAGTGAGAAGTCACCCACACCCCAAGATCTTGTTTCTGTACTCTGATTGGACCATCTAATCTTGCTAGATTCTTTCTATCTCCATTAAAATAAAACTAAGTTTTCTTTCCTGAATTAATTTCCTCTCTAATTATAGTGAACACTTAAAGGAATAAGTCTTAGCCCAAAGTGGTAGTCATAAAGAGCAAATATATGAGATACAAGTGCATCAAATTTGAACTGCCATTTGATTTTTTTTTAATAATTGTGAATATTTTTCTTACAATCTCAGTTAATACCAGTAGGGATGATTTCCATCAATAAAGAACAGAATAGTCTGTCTGAACAATGAGGATGGAGGAGGCATTTGGGAGTTAGTACATGGAAATACTTAACCATGCTTTTACAAGCTTGATTTTTCAATGACTGTACTTAAGCTCCAGGACTCCTAGGAAACAGATCAATCAGACTAAGTGGGACTCTGTTGTTAAAGGAAATGTATGAACTGAGGTGAAATTATTTATAATTCGGACTAACTATGGTCAAAGTCTGAATACACAACAATCCAGTGTGTGTCTGGAAACTGCATTGTAAAACCCAATGGATGTCAGAGTGTTTACTGGGTCTTGGCCAAAGGATTAAAAGTGTGTTATACAGGTAAGTACAAATATTCCCAGAACAAGAGCCTTTACAAAACCAGAACCCAGTTTGAGGCCAGTTGTTTTTTTTTCTCTAAGGATAATCATTGAAAATCTTAGGAGGTTCTGATATAGCTGACTGGGTTTCTTTGAAATCAAAATATTATTTGAACAATTTTCCCCCTGTGTCAGAATTTGCAAAAAATACATAATGTTTTCTTAATTTGACATTGCCATGACTTATTTGAGATAACAACATGGTGAAATATGAAAAAAATGACAGAAAATTCCTGTGTTAGATTTCAGTAATATAAATTAGACCTATTTGTACTTCCATAGCTTAGTTAAGTCTATTTAAATGGCACACTTCTATTCTAAAGTGTAGGTAAATACTAATGAACTGCTCCAAGGAATATGCATAATATAAATGCTGTCTTTGCACAGAAATGTAGTAATGACCAACATTGAACTGAAGTCTAATCTCACACCATCCTGCAGAAAACCCCATGGGAAAAGCTAAACTTTTCATCATGACTCAAATATAATATCTGCAGGCCAAGTTAAAAAGCAAGTCCAACATCAAAAGCCATGGACAGAGAGAGACTGGTGTTCCACCCTACTAACAACCTTTTTGACCTAAAATATTAGGTCAAACCCAGAGCCTTACACTGCATTTTGCATCCAGAGCACAGATAAGCTGATGGTAAAACACTGGTCTCTCAAGCCACATTTAATAAAATGTTCAAAACCATCACACAAAATCCTGTGGAGATTGCATCTTGGTGTGGCAAAGGGATGGATTACTGCATCAGGACCTGTATCTAAGAGAGAGTCACAATCTTCTGAGAAAGCACAAAGACCCAAAAGAAACATTTGGAAATCAAATCACTCCACTTATTTCACATGTGAAGGAATGGGCCTCTTTTACATTACAAAACACACTTAAAGTTAGTAGGAAATGTGTCTATTTAATTATGCCATATCCAATTTTTCTGCAGCATGTACTATGAAAGTAATGAGTTGTTATTACAAGTTACCTATCATAGCTCTCTGCTTTTAAATAATTTTATTATTTTTGTGTAGATCACAAACCAGCAAATAGTTGAACATAGCTAAAGCATTACAGTTCACCCAAAGAGCAAATACTGTGCAAAGGGTACAGTAATTTTTATTCCAGCAGCCTGATTATAAACAAGTGTGATGTGCAACAAAATCACCACCAGGAAGCACTTGGAACAGAACAAACTACTATTTTATCAGTCATTTAGTTTAAAAACTCTGAGCAGTGGACTAGAATCAGTTATATGTGTGTGTATTGAGTAAATTCCTCTTTAAAGTATTGTGGTTTAGTTTGACCGTAGTTCTTGATGGCAACACACAATTAAGTTACTTATAAAAATAAAATACCAGAAAATAGCACAAGATAAAAATCTCTTTCAAACTCAGATTCATACAGTATTTTATTTAATAACTATGAAGGAAGTCAGCTGACCTATATTTTAACACATTTTCAAGAATACCAATAACAAATATTAAAGAAAAGCAAGAAGATTAAGTTGAAAGTCATACATTAACTGTAAAGAATCTAAGCCTAAGAGTGAATATTGAAAATTTCTCTCATTAATCAAATATTTTGTGTGTGAGAACAAAAAAAAAAAAGTGGTCAAAGGTCAGGAAATGGGATATTTCTTGTTTTGGTTTGCAAACAGTTGCCTATAAAAGTGTGGCAAATACCAGAGGCTTTCCATACCAAAATTTAATGCTGAAAATCATGGCAGAAAATGCTAAGCATATTTCTCTTTGAAAGTATGCATTTGGATTTTCATTATAATTTAGAACCGTAACCTTTAATCTTCCATCAGTTGCAAGCTTCTAGTAGGACTTTAAAATCATTTTCACAACTAGAAGTTTTAGAAGCTTTGTGGTAAAACTGCAAGCACCTGTATAAGACAAAAAGGCCTTATAAAATTAGGACCTGTATTTACACATATTTTTTATTTGTTGCCTTTAAACACAAGGAATGGTTACATCAGGAGAGACGACAACCACCATTTTAGAACAGATAAAATTCAAACTGCCAAAGACAAGATAGAATTAACATCCTTACAAATCCCCTAAACACATCAGTGATGTCCTCTAGACTCAAGTCCAATATGTTGCCTTTGGAAATTTGCAGAATATGTTGCCCTGGCTCCTTCAGCAGGCTTTTCTGGTGCCTCCTGCAAGGCCTTGCTCTCTGTGTGCTTCCTGCTCTTCCCAGTTGTGGGCAAACTCCTTGTTGTCCTCCAAATGCTCAGCTGCTAAGCCAGCAAGGTAGCTCTCCAGGAAAAGGGCAGCCCCAGCCCCAGCCAGCTCTTCTTGAAGAAAAGGTCCCACAGTAAGAACCACAAGTAAAGAAAATACTATCAGTCATAGTGACCCATAAAAAATACTCCATAAAGAAACAAACAAACCAACCAAAAAATCCAACAACAAAAACCCCAACAAGACAAAACAGCCAAAAAAAGCAAACAAACCCCACACTTTTCTGGTATAATCCACTTGCAGTAAAATTGCCCATTACATAAAATTTCACAAATGTTTAAAAAAAAAATGTTACTTAATTCAGCTTTCTAGTGTTTTGTCTGAATTTGATATCATCCATTTGCCAAAAAAAAAAAGCTGCCTATCTGCAGTACAGCAAACTAGTTCTCAGCTAAAACAAAATACTAAGTAACTGATAAATGTATACATACATATCCAAAAAAGAAGTGTGAGTGAGATATCATGCTTGTTCTGAAAAGAACGGTATAAACATCCATGTTTTTCTGCTTTTTAATTTTAAAACATATGGTTCCTCTTAATCAGAGAGAGTAACAACATCAGACTTTCATGTATAAACCATTAAAGATGAAATATTAACCTAGATTTCAATGCAGTCTTAGAATTAAGAACAAATATTTTTAAGACAAAGAAGATTTTTAAAAGCCTCAGAATTAGTATTAGCTTACACTAAAAACAGTCAGACTGAAATAACTAGGGGTGACAGTAACCGAAATTATTCTGGTGGCCTTTTATGATGGGGTGACTGCAACAGTCAGTAAGTAAAGACCACCTACAGTTCTGTTAGACCTTCACACGGTCCCACATGACATCCTTCTCTCCAAATTGGAAAGACATGGATTTGAATCATAGACTGTGAGAAACTGGCTGGATGGACACACTTAGAGAGTTGCAGTCAGTGGCTCTATTTCCAGGTGGAAGCCAGTGACAAGTGGTGTCCCTCACTCATCAGAGTGAGATGAAAGTTCTTTTAGGACTGATACATTTTAATACCTTTATCAAAGACACAGAGTGAGATCAAGAGCACCCTCAGCAAGCGTAGATATGACACAAAGCTGAATGGAGGAATAGACAACAGAAGCAAGGGATGCCATCCAGAAAGACCTCGCTGCACCTGGGCTGAGGCAACAGCAGACTTGAGCACAAGTCTTGGAAGAACTCATGCAACACAGTCCTGAAGAGGAGAGCTGAGGGTTTTAGTGGATGAAAAGCTGGGTATGAGGCAAAAATGTGTGCCCACAGCCCAGACCTGGGCAGCACCAAAAGAGGACTAACCAGTAGGTCAAGGGAGGTGATTCTTCCCCTCTATGAGAACCTTATGAGAACCCACCTGGAATGCTGCACCCACATCTGGGGTTCTCAGCACAAGAAAGAAAGAGACCTGTTAAGTGAGTCCAGAGAAGGACCATGAAGATGATAAGAGGGATGGAAGTGAAAGATTTGAGACCATTCATCCTGGAGAAGAGAAGGCTTCAGGGAGACCTTATAGCAGCTTTCCAGAACCTAAAGGGCACCTACAAGAAAGAAGGAGAGGAACTTTTTATAAAGGCATGTAATGATAAGCCAAGGGGGAGGCACCTTAAGCTAACAGAGGAAGGGTAGATTTAGATTAGGTGACAGGAGAAAGCTCTTTACTCAGAGAGTAGTGAAGCATTGGGAAAGGTTGCTACACCCCTAGAAGTGTTTGAGGCCAGGTTGAGTCCAGGTTGGATGGGGTTTTGAGCAACCTGGTCCAGTGAAGCTGTCCTTGTCCACAGCAGGGTGGTTGAAACTAGACGATCTTTAAGGCCCCTTCCAACTCAATTATAAGACTGATGCTATGATTCTATGATTCTAGAACTATTCCTTGCATTCCTGTGCTTACAGGTATCCTTAAAGTTGTATTAAATTGCATTTAAATGCCATTGAGCCAAGAGGAATGAAGAAGTATATAATGAATAGATTTGTTTAAATTGTAACAGTAAGTTTTATTTCCCTACTGTGAAATAAGGCAACATGGATGTTTTGGATATTGCATAGAAATTTTGCATCCTGTTCAATTTTCATGGAAGGGTTTTACTTTAGGTACAGTTCACTTTATATGTTCAGAGGTATTAAGGAATTCTCAGAAATTTATTTGTATATGTCTCATGTTATTTCTCTGCTATTCTTACCTTGCTGCTGTACTACTCAATTGCATAATTATAAATAAACTTTTTGTTAATACATAGAAAATCTGAAGTGAAAGAATAATAGGAGGTAATTCATTAGCTCCTCTTAAAATAAAAAAGCTACAACTGGAACACCAAGATTCTAATTCCAAAATAATCAAACTCTCATCTGTTCAAAATTTACTCAATCCACCTTACCAATTACTCTACTCTTTTTCCAAAATTAAAATGAATGTAGCAACTGGTCTTATATCTCCATGCCTAATGTAGACTTTATGTCATTCAGTCTGAAAATATTTTGACATGGTTATTATGTTTTCCACTAATCAAAACAAGAATGCCTTCCCTTCAGACAGATCTCCTCACAGATATCTCTATAAGCTTGTACAACAACTTCCTATCACAAGGTACTAGCCCCTTGTAAATGTAGATGCCTAAAGTTAGGCTCCTAAACCCATAGTAAGGAACCTACTTCTTTGTGGCTGCATCTGAACTCAAACTGCAATCAATGCAATCACACCTTCTTACAAATATTTTTATTTTATCCATGTGCTTGTGTATGGACTTTAGAATTTTTTTTTTTTATGAGACATTTTTTTTTTTTAGGAGACATGTTTCGGTCACTTTGGATTATTATTTTGTTTGATCCTTCTTAATCATAAGGACATTATTTCTGCAATATGGAACAGTTTGGTCAACCTACTTTAAACTTCCTCTGGTAGATTCAGATTACAGATTCAAATTACTCTTTGAACGCTTGAACATCTGCAAGAAATACTTACAAATTTCAAGAGAAAATGGATTTAATTTTTTTTTCCTTTCTTTGGTTATAAAAGACAAGCTTATAGTGGAATTGAACGATTCTAAAATCAGAATGCTGTAGGAAGGAGTCATCTGCTTCCTTAAAGGGGTTGTGATATGGTGTTGCATGCTTGAATATTGTACTTGTATGTTCTTAGTTTCTACATCTCCTGTGCAAACATTTCCTAGGGGAAAAAATTCTGATAACACTGTTTCATTTCTTTTAAATGGCCAAGTTGGGATTTTTTGATGAAAGAAAGATGCAGAAGAAATGTCTCTGATTTGTAATTATCATTCCTAATTTCAGGTTTCCTTTCTTCATGTGGCTTACAGCCACATCAGTGTTTTGTAATCCAAGAAAAATGTAGCTTCAAAAAGACCCTGGAACTCCTGTTGGGTTATTATAATCACTCATCCCAAATCTTCAATTAGATTTTTCATAACATGATGTTGTCTTGTTTATTATTTAAAACAAAAGAGACCAAGCCAAATGCTTTGAGTTTATTTGTCATTAAGGCATTATTGAATATTTTGTTGGTAAGGCAATGCATGTAAAGAGTCATTATATCAGCTGTTCCTTAGCATAGCTGTAGTCCAAACTCCACAGAACTTCAAATAGTTCTTGAAAGTTGTGACAATGTGGAAATAAAAAATCTCAAATAATTAAGAATACAAACCACGATCAACTGATCCATTTCTTCCTCCAGATTCATTGATCAAATCCTATTATATACACAGATGTGAAGCTGAGTTAATTCAGTGATGAGTCTGGCATTCTGCTAATAAATATATTATGAAAAATTGACAACACAGAGATTAATACAACAGAGGCTTAGCACTGCAGAGTCTTTGGTCTTAAAGTATACATATGTAATTGAACTCCTCATTTTAGGAAAAAAGCCAAACTATAAGTCACTCTGATGTTATATCACATCATGATTTAATCTACCTTTCTGTAAATCTTTTGTGCTCAGTACTTAAACATTTTCTTTGGGAGAATATTTCTGACAGGCTGTTACCACCAGTCCCTTCAGAACTGAATCTCCCTTTAATTTTATTTAAGTATGTTTTAGAGTGCAATTTCTTGTTTAAGCAGTGCTTTGACTGTTGTGGTGTAATTTCATTCACCTCTTTCCTAAGGGACATGTTGAGAGGTTTTCTTTATTTTTTAACCTCAACTTCCTCCCCCTTGTGTTCATTGTCCATTTTTACCACCCACATCCATCTCTTTGAACTAATTCTCCCCTTCTTTCCTTCCTCTTCCTTTTGCCTTTATTTTTCTATTTAGACCATATGCCATTCAGACCCTCCCTTTGCTTTTGTAAATCTGGGTACAAAATGGACTGTTGTTCTCTGTTTTCCTTGATGCATATAATTGAGAAAATGTTATTTTATTCTGAGGAGTCAGGTAAAACAAATGCAATCTCAGCCTAAATATCAGGACTCACTATTTGAGCAGCAGGAATATTGCACACCAAACAGAATCCACCAAGTAGAGCACACAAGAATGCTGGGATGAACATCACTATGCAGTGGTGGCTCACATCAGCCAAAGACTTCAGATCTTCTTAACAAACAAATGTGCTACTTCCAAGACAAACAAGAAAAATTCAGACTAATCATAAATTTGAAAAAAACTGAGATAATTTGTCGATCAACATGGAGAAGAATACACTGTCCCTACACTAAACACAGTGAGATGGAGCTGTTTGTTGCATGTGGGTTCATCTACATTCAAATTTTGTTGAATGACTGTGTCAGTGTTCGTGGAGAGGTAGTTTCCTGCATTCATAGAAATAGGGGAATGTTCTGCAGGGTTTACTAAGTGAATAAGGAATCAGTGTCAGATCAGGCTAGAAATATGGGCTAGAGTTGTAAAAACTGGTGTGTTAAACAGAGGCAGGATTTTGATATAGCATAGAACGCACATCTGCCAGCTGGAGAAGTTCCACCAGAGGCACCTATGTGTCTTTCTCTGAGTCAGATGCTACACTAAACTGACCAGTGATAAATTCCTGCAGCATATCCACATGGAAAGCCCAGGTGTAATGGGCTGGACATATGGCTTGAATCAATGATGTACATATGTTCAAGCACCTCCTATGAAGAGAACTGGAGTGTGGAAAGAGGAAGCAATGGTGATCCAAGAAAGCGCTTCTAGGACACCCTAAAGGCAGGATTGATTGAGTGCAACCTTCTGGCAAAATCTTTTGAGTTCTTTGCCAGAATGATACAGCAACGGATCATCAAGGTGAGGGAAGGCATAGGCCTCTTTGAACAAAAGCAGATGCTGTTGGGCAGGATAAGCATGTGGGAAAAAAAAAAAAATCAGATTTTGTCAGCAACAGAAGCAGCAATAGATCATTCCATACAGATAATGAGTGGCATGGTGACAAGCATGGTAAAAAGTAGTTATCCTTCACAGGCCTCTACAAGCTTTAGTTGCACCCACTGAGCTTGACTCACCCATTAACTGAATAGGACTGACTTCCTTCACTTGGAGGGATAAACTGTGAGTGATTCAAATTTCACACACATAAAAAATATCTGGGGTGAGATATTTTGGTGTGGTTTTTTCCTTCCACCGTGATATTGAAGCCATATTCAGAGGAATATTAAAACAAAGTGAACTCAAAAAAGCAAAACTTTCTTTATTCTAATAAATTAATCATGAAAATGCAAACATTTTGTCTTTGTAACTCCTTTTTCTTTAATCTTGCTAACCTTTTCAGGGGCTCTGATATCTCTCTGTTATTCTGATAGTCTTCTGATTGTTAAATCTTACATCTGCCAGGTCTTATGCAGCCCGGGTATATCAACTAGTTGCTGATTTAAACTACATTTGTATCTTTGGTCCTGGAAATTTTATTGCAGATGGAAATCTTCCCAGAAACCATGGAACAAATGAGAAGGGATGTTGACCTACCTCAGAGACCCCTGCAGCTCAGGACAGAAGCAGCCTGGTGAGGTTACATAACTTGGTCTGTGCTTGCATCTTTTGAGGGCGTGACTAGAACTCAGCTCTGTAAAACAATGTATGTGCCTTCAGTGCTTCCCTGCACATCTAGGAAACTGCACTTAAGTCCTCCAGCTTTTAGCTACGGCTCTAGAGATGCAGTTTTTTCCCACTACTGACTATAGAAGGAGCTCAGGGTGATTATCTTAGACTTTAATGTCTACCAGTCCGATATCAAATGTAGAACAAAAATCTTTAGGGATCTGAACTTTCTGAAATGGAGCTTCTTGAGCTCCCACAGTCCTGCTTTGCACACCAAAAGCTGTGTTCTCCTTGGCAAGATGCAATGCTTAGTCAGAGGTCATAAATTTAGCAAAGAGGTACTGGAAGTTTCAGAGGAACCACTTACCTTTTCAATATGTATTTTGTGAAATAAGGAGTGGCATCTATCTCCATCTGTTTTTGGAAGGAATAGCTCAGTTGATAATGACAACTTGTGCTCTGGTTTGCAGTTCCTTATTTGCTGTTGGCTGTCACAGACCTGACAGAGTGCTCAGCAGAGCACGTACCTGCACAAGATAAAAGACTCTTTTCCCTTTCACGTGTTCCAGGACAGCTTTTTTGATCTGCTCAGGGGCTGCAGTTAGAGTCAGGCTAAGAAGACTAACTATCCCACTCACATTGTACAAAAAATTCAGCATCTGACTAAAGGCTGTGTTAAACCTCCTTCATTTCCTTCAGAGATCCAGCAGCAAAACTAGCTTTTATTTTTTTCTTTCAATCATTACCATTCATGTTGCTTGAGAAGTTCTCTTCAGAGAAGCAGAAAGACACACAAAGGAAAGATCTGTTTAAAATTTCTGCATTTTTATCTGTCCTGTTGGGAAAGTAAGGCAGTGTTCTTTCCTGGGAACATCTAGGCTTTAGCAAATTGCAGATGACAGTTTTGCAGTTTTCTGGTTCATCTATGCAGTCAGCAAGTCTCCTAGCTTTATATGCTTATACCATCTGATCCTTGTAAGCCCTCATATCTCTTCAGGGCATGAAAGCCCATTGAGATGAAACTACTGATTAAATGAACAGCAGCAATAGGAAAAACGACAGCGTTACAATGAGATTTGAAGAAAAAAGAGACTCCTTGGGTAAATACTATTGCACTTCTCTGTGATGCTCATCTTTGCTGCAAGTAGGTAAGTAGAAGCTCAGTAACTACAACAGAGAAACAAAAGTCTATTCTGCAGTTTCAGACTACTGTTAGTGCCACCTACCTCTTTTCCCTCTTTGTCTTATTACCTCAGTCTTATTAACAAATTTCCACAAAAGTATTGGGTTACAATTTCTGTCTCCACCATGTAACAGTGAAAAACAAAATAAATTTTAATATTATTTGAAAAATAGAAAACCTTTCTTAAACCCCTATAGTCAAGAGCAAAGTAACCCCAAGAATTATATATAGAAAGCTAAAGAGTAGATGAGACCACAAAACTTACGAAGTGCATCAGGAGAAAATCAGTACATTACCTTCAAAGATCCTTACCTAAAGCTCTAGCTGGCCACTCTCATGAAGTTGAGTAAAGTATCCTTTTTCAGAGGCAACATTTAAGCTTTATACCTAAATTATAAGTACATGCTGAAGACGTCTTGAAGTGAAATGTTTAAAGAAGCAGGCCCATTAGGAACACAACACCTGAGTGGAGTTGAGTCTTAATTTAAGTCAAAAATTAGTACCCAAAAGTTTTCCTTGGCTGGTGCCTGGCCCTGAAGGCAATGTGAATTTACAGTGTTCAGATTTGCTCTATTTCAAACTAGAATGAGGACCTGGGCACCTTGCTTACTAACCTGGCAGGAATCTCAAATTAGTCCTGACTCCCCTGGGGGATTCAGTAGTAAGTGCTGAGCATTTCTTGCCCCTTGAATGAGTCCCTACTGGCTGAGCTGCCTGACTCAGATCACAACCCACAGAGTATGCCCAGGATGCACTAATAAAATCAAGCTGCCGGCAGCATCTTGAGAAGCTGCACTTCGATTTTAAAACCCCAGGGCAAGGCAAAATTAATGCACTTTTCCCCATTAATTAGCCTATGCAATAGGAATACAGTCTATAGCTCAGTACATCCCACTCCCCTGGTTCAAGATCTTGAGGACACTGAAGTCGTACAGGAGCTACACAGCAGAGAGAAGGAAATTTGCAAAAATTTGCTGGCTCTGCAGCTGTTAGGCTGTAAGCAGATGATTTCTTTTATTGAAAAGACAGTATCCTGCTTATTCTTCCAAAGAAAATCAGGAGCAGCCTTATACTGGAGAGAGGACACAAATATGCAGTGCACAAGTGGCCACAAATGCCTTGGCTGGGCTGCTTGCACCCCAGGGATGGGCAGGATTTCATACAGCCATGCTCAACATTTCCTGGGCCAGTGGATAGGTTTTGGTCCTGTCCTGACATACCTAAACATCTCTGTGGGTTATACAAAATGCTAAATTATGTTTCCAGAGAGCGGTGTCTTGCATTATTATCAAATTGGATAACTTTGTCAATTTTGTTGCACCCTATTGCCAGACGCAGCTGTATAAATAAGCACATCTTAGCAGAAGTCCATATAACTTCACTGATCTATGTCACTTTAGATTTTGGTCCTAGAATATTGATTTATTATTTGGTATCTTAGCACTTATTGTCCTGGGCAACAGGCCTGATTGTTTGTACAGTCAAACGGATATTTTTAAAGTCACTCTTCAGTTGTAATCAGTGTTTCTTTTTACATTCAGTGCGTAAAAATTGCTAGCAGCTTTAAAACCATCTTAAGGCAGTCATCTTGATCTTTGATGAAGAGTTCTTAATGCTCCAGAATTTTGTGTATGAACCAGAACAGGAAACAGTTTTCCAGGAACAGAGCAAATAGCTAATCCATCATTTGTATATACATATAGTATGTTAATTATACCACCCTCTTCAATCTATATGACTACTTTAATTTAAAGTCATAAAAAAAAAAGGTGAGAAAGCACAGTTGACAAAACAAAGCATTTGTCTAAGTTGATTACTAAAATCTGTGGAAATTTTTGTGTGTACAACATGAATTTAAACATGTCAGAATTTAAGCCCATAAGTCATAGAAACCCCTTTGGATTCAGATTCTAGTTATGGAATAAAATTATGAAAGTATAATTATGTGGCAGAATTATGCTGAACACAACTGAGAGTTACCGAGGATTGAATTGCTTGTCTTTCTCCACTTTGTCCTCAGCCAAGTGGCAGGAAACAGCTGGCCAGAATTTTTTAGTGTCTTTAATGAAGTGAATACTTAGTTGTTAGGATTTGGTGATTAAATGAACTACGACTAATATCCCTGGGTGGATTTACTGAAATATGATTGTCCTGAAAAGAAGGCAACTCTCTATGTGAGATATAGCTAGGGAGCAAACTTATACAAAAGCTTAAATTATGGAAAAAATTCCTAGGCTGTTCTATTTCTTAGTGGTATTAACAGTATTACAGGACTCCTTAAAGACACTGAACCAAGGCACAAATTAACTGATTTCAATCTCACTTCAACCAAGTACATACAAATGCCTAAATTAAGTAAATAAGCTAAGTGAATTTTTCTGCTGTCAGACCCTTTTAATGTTCTATTGTAATATAAAGCTCAGAGGGTTTTTCCAGAGTGGTGGTACGTTAAATAAAGTTATTCAGAACAAAATTGTGAAGCTGCACAATATAGAATTCTCAATATACTGGAAACTCATCCAAATGTTGGTAGTTTAGGTAAAACAATGGGCATCAAAAAGTAACCAAAAATATTATGTTGGACATTTTGCATCTGTTTATGTTTTACTAGAGGAGACATAAGATATTCCAGATTTACTTTCATCGTTTGGTACTTACAGATGATCTATATTCCAGATTTGCCTAACAAGAAATATTAATTTTGTGTGAATTCACCCTCCCTCTTAGCTGCAGTTATAATCATTTCATAATGTAAGCCATGAACTAAGTACTTTTTGTCAAATGATAAACAAGACTTGCCATTCTTTTGCAGGAAAGGAAAAAAAAAGAGGAAAAATAAAGCAAACAAACAAGCAACAACCAAAAAAACCCCAGGGTAAAATGAGTTCAACTAAAACACCAAAATGCTGTCAAGTCACTATGATATCCAGTCACATGGTTCTGACAAGAATTTAATTCTATAAAACAATATATTGAATAGTCACATTTTTTTCAGATTACTGTTTAAAGGTACTAGTAAAGCTATTTAACAAGCAATCACAACAAATAATATCAAGCATAAACACCTTTATCTGTCATTGACAAGTAAAAAAGGGTTAATTTGATTGACTACGTTATCCTCATGAACAGTTGAAATGCTCACAGCATTAGCTACTTCCCACTCTAGAGCCAGGAAAGGGTTTGAAAAGTCATAACTCAAATTCTTTTAATCAGGTCTTTTTAAATATGAAAAAATACCTCCACTTACAATTTCATCCACATCTCAATTAAATAAAAGAGAGGTTTTCTGACAATTCCAGTGAACTTTTGTTAGGTCTGTGAACTGGCACAACCCACTTGACTTTAATCAGTTGACAGAAGTCTAGCTGCATATTATGCCTTGGGTTTGGTAGGGGTTTACTGTTTAACCTGAAATAGTGAAGAACTCAATTGTATCAGTAACAAAACAGACTGTAATAAAGTAATTTAAAAATACTAGTGTCAACAAATTCCAGGGGAAAAGGACAAAATAATGTATCCGATTTATCTTATTTTTTCCCTTTTCCATTTCTCAAGGCTTACAAATTCTGGTGACATATAAGAAACTTTCTAACAGTATTTGAATTTTTGAACACATTGCTCAGCTCCTGTTATTTTTCATTTTTTGCCTATAAGTGGATATCATTACAGCGTAACCTAAACATCCACAATACATGCTAGGATCTTTGAAAACCTGATGTTTAAAACACTAATAATGTCTACAAAGAGAAACTGCTAAAATCTAGAGGTATTTAAGCAAAATGTTATAGTGGATGCTTATGAGACATTATCCATTATTTAATAATTTTCCATATTTTTTCTTTTTTTAATAAGGCTGACAAAGGCAAAACAAACAGCTGCCTGAGACAGGGGATTGTTAAAGGAATGCACTTGGGATTGTGAAAGTGAAACCGAGAACAACAGTGCTGCAGTCCTAACCGCCCCATCCCTACGGATGGAGCAGGTTTTGGATACTTTCCTTCCCAGAACTGCACCCCAACTCCCCTTGCCAGGCACAAGCTGCTCAGACTTGGGAAGGCAAAAGTGTATTTCCCCCTGAACCTTAGTCAGACCATCCTTGGGCACCTTGAAGAAATCCTCCAAATTTCTGCTGTGAATTCCTGCATGTTTTAGGTCTCTGTGCCCTTTTGCAGTTGTCATTAATGCTACCAGACAGAATACTGCCCTGCTTAGTATCCAGCCTTCTTTCAGGAGCAGGGGTTTTGCTCAGCCCAAGACTGCTGTTTTCCTAAGACTTCAGTAGAAAGAAAGACATCTCCAAGCAGGATTAGCCAGAGGTCATTGTCCCATGTGGCATAATCAAGCACCCAACAGGTCACATAAATAAACCCTAAATTTGTTTTGCATATTATCCCAATGTTTCCTGTACCCAGACAACCCTTTTTTAAGACACATGAAACCTTATTATACAGTGTCAAAGAAGTCCAACACATGGCTATTGGCAAGACAGGAGCATATTACAGGAAGACATTTTTAACTAAATTCACAGCCTGCCAGGCTCAGGCCTGTTCCAGTACATTTCAATTGCCTTCCCAAAATTGGCATAATTTTGAGGCAGTCGTCCTCTCCTGACCTCATACATAAAATATTGAGATTGATGGTGTTTATATGGTATAATAGATGGTTTTTTAGTCCTGTTGCTTGACTGTTGACGAAAATGCTTTAATATAATTCTTTTGGCATTAGAAATACTAATCAAAAATTAGCAAAAATTCTGAATCACATCATCTGAGGTCAAAATGTGCTGGTAATTTGCAAAAGAATCAACCCCCATTATGCTAGAGAAGTGTCTGTGTACATGTGTACCAACATTTGTGTAAAACAGCAGGAGAAACAAGGATATATGTATACATACATGAAAAAGAAAGATCTGAATTCTTGCCAGTGTGACTACCGATCAGCATAGTTGTGAACTGCAAGTTCCATAACATTTTACTTCATACGATCCCCTATTTTCACATTCCCTTCTTGGATCTCATCAAGTGTTAAATGTTTGTTAGTTCCTATACATTATGTCAAGTCTTGTTTCTCTGAAGTTGCTGAAAAGAAGCAAAAGAAAATAAATTCTCCTCTAACACATACCCTTTCTGCTGCTAAGTTCTTAGGCTTGTTTTCCTTTCTAGAGGTCATTTTTTGGTGGAAAGAATCACTGACTGACTGAGCAACTGACTCAAGAAAAGCATTGGATACACTATGAATGCTTTGGCAGCACTAACACATTTGTCAGTTTAGCCCTGACTTGTCCATATCCCTTTCCCATTTAAGAAGACGACAAATTAACTAAGGCGCAAATCCTACAAATATTAATGTAAATCAGTAACTTTAAACTTACAAATGACTCAGTGCCTGCAATGACATTAGCTATGTGCATACATTCTTGGACAGATACGGAACTCTGTATGTGTAAATTTAGCATGGAGCCATGCTGCAATCAGTTAGTTACAGCATATTGCAGCACTAACAGATGGAAGAAACAGAAAGTCTCCAAATAACTACAGCCAGTAGTTGCAGCCCTAGAAACTCTCACATCTGAATAACATCAACGTCACAAATTCTCATGCTAGATTTGGCAGTCCTCACTCAAATCAGGTAAATTACTTCTCTAACACAACTGCCTATAGGATTATGTAATTCCCTGCTACACTTTTCCAACTTCAGCCCACAAAAGAGATATATGAAGAGAGAGAACACATACCTCTGTGTGTGTGTGTGTATATATATATATATACATGTAAAGCACATATATGTGTGCATTCACACACACACACAGACATACATATATTTAAACAATCATAATATAGGTAAGTAACAGAAAGCCACTTGTGTCATTTTGTTCTAGTGCTTGCTGCTGGATTCAAGAATCAAGTTTAAACAAAACATCGGGGCTACAAGGCCAAACATTCAAAAGTTAGGAAATCCACTACTGAAGGCTAGTTTTTGAAAGAGTGCCTCATTCTGAGAGACTTGTCTATTCAGCAGACAATCAATTGGGATGATGCCAGTCCTAGGGTAGAAAAAAGATAATCACTTCTTTGTTTCTCAGTCTGACAAAAATGTTAATCATATGAAATGCTTCCAATTCTCACATTTTGGACTGCAACACTGGAATCTGAATTCCAACAGAAGTTTTTCACCTGAAACAAGGTGAATCAACAGTGATTTTGGTCCCACTGATATAGGGAAAAAAATATGTACACTGCCAGTGACACCCCAATTATTTAGTAAGTAGAAGAAGAACTCTGAAAAACAGAAATCCTGGGTCCTTGCCCAGGTCCTGAAAGATGATGCGTTTTGGTGGCCATAGGCATTTCACAGTCTTTTCTGACCTGTCATTTTCCACTTTTATATTTTCCTCAGGACAAGCTGTTCTCACCTTTGTTCCTATTTTTTATAGTTTCTGCTGCTTGACCTTGTCTATGACCTCTTCTAGAGCCAGTTGCCTCTTTCTTCAGATCCCATGTCCTGCAGACATCTGGCCCTGTCCCAGCTCTGCTCCCCTCTCAGACTTTTATTCAAGGCTGATTAATCTGCCCTTCTTCAGACTGCCCTGAACTGATATGGATGTCAGTGAAGGAAGAATGAGAGCAGAAAGAGAGACAGTATTCTTGCCCTCACTTCTAGAGTTACTGAGGCACAGAAGAGAAACAATTATAAGGAAAGACATGCTTAGCTGTGCTCTGAGATTGCCAGCCTTGAACATACACACTACAGATAAAATCTACAAATAATTAAACTCTAGCTATTATATCAAGTATACCTAATGATAACTATGCCAAATAGGCGTGTATTTTTACAGGGACAGAAAAAAATGCGCCTCCCTTTGGCCTCAAAATACCTCCTTATTAAATTTAGATCATTTACTGTAAAGCAGTTTATTCAGTAAGGTCACGCAGATTTTTGACATTAGCAAGCCAAACAATTTCTCCCTATCATTCCTGGAAACAGTTAAACTGTTTTGTTGAAGCTTTCTTCTTATATAAAAGCAAGACATGCATTGTGAGGCTGACATCAGTCATAAAAAATTCTTTTCTGAAGGATTACAACAATAAGAACCACATCAGAATCTTATATAAGAAAATGTTATCCATCTTTAAATAGGGATCTTACTTTTAGCTCCATCTGCAGCATATATATGCATATAAACCTTCATTTAATGTTATCCATCTTTAACAATCTGCTAGAATTGTGATTTTGCATGCATTTCAAATTTTTTTTCTGTTTACCTGCATTTGCACATAATCACGTCAAATCCATGATCTGTTTCTCTTGTTAAATTCACATAAAACTCATCAGGCCAAAATATATGAGCAAATTCACCAGTCTTTTTTGAGTACCATAAGTGATTCTTTTCAACCAAGGTATGCTTTATACTTAATATGTAAAAATGTAAATGCATTTAAGAGTTCTGAGATGGAAATTAACATTTTACCATGCTCCAAGTTCCTCCTCTAAGTCATTTATTGAATGGGCTTGTTGAAATCCTGCTGCACATAGTTACTTGCCTATGCAAAGACTGATTTATAGACAGTTTAAGAACAAGGGGAAAAAAAAAAAAACACCTTATTTAGAAGAACTTTTTCTCAAATTATGATAAAATTTATCACATTCTCTTTATACATTGCAATAAAGCCTGAATAGCTGGATAAAAAAGTCTTATTTTTTTTATCTTCACTTTTTGGTTTCCTTACACAGGATTCATGTAGGAGAACCTTACAGAGTATAACAAAAGTTGCAAGCATAAATTTTAAATTAATTGATGGAAAGCCTAATCTCATGGTTTATCTATTATACCTCTAAATGTGTTTACATTCTTAGATAAAGGCAACTGTATTCCCTTAAAGTCAACTCATAGATCCTTCTCTATTGATTCATGGATTATTAGCATATTTGAAGAGATTAATATGTTTAACATGTAACCATGTAGAGCTACAGTAATATGATGTCACATTTTCAGTGTAAAAAAATATTTTATAAATATATCGTTTTCCTTTAACTTGGGCGTTGCCAATGTTATGTTACAAGTTGATAGTTCTGTCTCAGCAAATTGACAAATCTTGGCTGAACATTATAAAACTCTAATTTTGGTAAAACTGTGGTTTCCCCCTGCACTCTCCTACATATAAACAAACCACATTTCTCTTGAGAGTGTTCTCAATATTAGAGAGCACTCAGAGTGAAAATAAAGGAAGGCCACAAAAATTGCCCTTCTTTACTCCCCACATCAAATAATTGCTGTGATGAATAAGACTGTCTAACAAGGAACAAGAAGTCTATCTCTGCCACTGGTAGATGCTGTTCCAGAAATATCTGATGGCTTTGACAGATGAGGTGAAAAGAAAGCCATCAGGATAAGCTCCCAACAGTCAGGACAGTCCCAGATCGTCACAGCTGACACTACCTAATGTATCAGTCATTCAGTTCAGTTGATGGTGTGTATACACAAAATACCGGATTCTTACTGAGGATGAGAGGTGGTAAGGGTTAGTTACAGCACAAGTTATTTTTATCTCTTTTTAGAAATGTGGAGATAGCATACGTAAGGAAATATCAGATCTGACATATTTCACACCATTTGATTCCAAACACATTGCCCTTTAATAGTGCTTGTGCCTCACACATTTGCAAGGAGTGGTTTCTTTCTCTCTTTCTTTCTCTCCCCACCCATCTCCTCCTCTCATACATATGGGTCTTACATATGACCCTCACACACCAAATGCAATTGTCTGACCTGATCTGTGATGCTGTATCTGCAATCACAGTCTGAGAAAGAAGCTATTAACAATAAGAGATAGAGATGGAAGAGTCCACCACAGCAGATTTCTTCCAGAAAAACCCAGAACACTCCCAGATCCAGATCAGGATAATAGCCTTCCTTGTCACATGTCTAGCATGCCTTGGAGGCATGACCATCACAGTCTTGGGTTCCAGAGTAGCTGGAGTTTGGCCACTGCGTGACCCAATTCGGGGAATCCTATGTATTACAATACCAAAAAAAACTTGCTTAACTTTTCATTCTTTCAATTCAAGCAGTTGTTAGTGTGGATACCACATAAATAATGGCTATGGGATCTTACTTTTATCTTCTAATCCATATGTTTTACAATAAAGTAATTATTTCCATGACTACGCAGGGTTTATTTCACTGGACTTCATTCTGTACAAAGGTAGCATATCCATGTAGCAACTTTCCACCAGAAAGATGGTATTTTCTGTTTAATTTTTAGGCTTGTATTCAATGGTACATTTTAGATTTTGAATTTTAGAACTGGCATGATCTCCTATTATCCTTACATGTACAAATAGTTAATTTGTAATTAAACATTAGAAACTGTTTTCCCATAGTGATTGATGAGTGATTTCACATATTTTAAAAGAGGCTGCTTCACACATATGATTTTTTACAGCCTATCCAATATATATTTTTATTATAATATTCTAATAACACTTTGAAAATGGAAGAAGAAGACTGAAGTTGTATCATCCACTGAGTCACACAAGCACCTAGTGCATTCATATTTAATACTCCTAGGCAATATGGAAGGGAAGAAAGAAAAAAAATGTGAGGGACAAAATATAGATTTATCTGTTTTCCAATCCTTAACATTAGCTTGAAAACTAGTTTACTATGGATTTACACTGTGACTTATTATCTTCAGAAACACAAACCTAATCCTAATCCACTCATAAAAATAATATTATATGCATGCTACACTAAAATAACTTAAGGATGAATTGTTCAAATTTACCAGGTTTTTTAGGACTGGATACAATAATAGAAATTGGACTCAGCTGCATGGATTTTTCAAGGATGTTATGGACCACATTTCCACAGACATTTTTATTGTTTCTAGTCCTCTAAAACATCCCCAAAAATATGCTTTTAACTGAGTAGTTTCTTCTGTTTATTAGTTCTTGCAAACATTTTTTTTTTTCCTATTATGTCAATTGCAGGACTATAATTTCATTCTTTCTATTACAGATAAAAATTTCCTTTTAATGCTACTTCTTGAGTATTTAACTCCCACAGAAGTTAGCTGAAGTAGAATTATGTGTGTTTGCAATTTAGAAGGGGCTTTGCACAATGGTGGTTAGGAGGATTCTACTATACATTCTTTGTAACTGTTGTAAAAAACAACTAAAACCATTTTTTTGATATGACAAACTTTCCATGTTCAGATAGAAAAGATAAATTATGTGTTCCTACATGTTCACCAATAATATTCTGCAATTCAAATTATTTACTATGAAAACAATTCAAATAAGTTCAATTTTAATTCCTCTACAAGCAAATTTTGCAGCTCTAACAAGAAGTTTAAAAAAAAGTGTGGGCTATTGAAGAGGGAAGATCTAGCTTACAGACGTTAATATCAACTAAACAGAGAAATAGAAATCTAATTATTGCTTTGCTGACTATACTAACATTTTAAAATCACATGAGATTTTAGTGTTTTGAGGGAAATCTCAAGTTCAATTTGTTGAGGAGTTTTTCCACTTCTATGCCCCAGATTGTGGAACTGAGTAATGAAGTATGTATTCCACATTTCATGATTTTATAAACTGATATCTCTCTTCCAAATTTAGAGTGTAAAATTTAGTGTGAAAGAAGCTTGAAAATCAGAAGACAAATGAAACCCCCTCCCCCTCAAAAAAAAAAAAAAAATCTCATCATCTGTAGAAAGAAACAGATCTAAGCACAGGACTGGAGGTTTTGGTTTTGGAGTAGGTTGTTTTTTTCCCAGGAGAAACGTGTGCTGAGAATAAGATTATTCTCATGCAGCAGAAAAGCAAGAAGGAAGAGAAAGACAGGCATTAAATCCCACAGCTTTCCCCTCGCACTCCCTCTTACAACCCCCTCAGTGAGACTGGCCCTCACCTGCATTTCAGCAGCTGCCCAGGAGCAGCCCTCTCCCTGAACACGAAGCCACCCCGCCTGTGTGCAGATATCCCATATAAAAGACAAAAAGCGGCAAAATGTGGCTTAAATCTGCTCCCGTCACAGGCACACTCAACTCCAAGCTCAGGGAAGATAATGTCCATATGCTGGACTGCGCCTCCCCAGGGAAATCTCCGTGCCCCCTCTCTCAGAGAGGTAAAGAGGGGGAAGGGGTGGGAGGGGGCTTGCTGGCTCCCCCTCTCCTAATGGGGCTGTGCAGAGCAAGGCACGGCTCCGTAGAGGGAGAGGCAGCACAGAGATATGGCTGCATGGCCGAGAGCTTAAGTCACATTTTCAATCCCTGCTTCCGAGGTTTTCTGTTGGGTTTGTGCTGCAGCAGCAACCCCATTCCATGCTGGAAAAAGCAAGGGTGGCCACCTCCAGCAAGGGGTTAGGGTTTGAGGCCTGTTTGGAGGGGGTATACCAGCTGAGCCCTTCAAGGACAAGGGGTCACCTTGCTGGGGTCAGCATCCCAAACTTGGTTAGGTATAATCACCTCTGGTAAGGCTGAAGCATTTCTAGACATAATTCCTTATGTCTAGAAATTCCTGATTTCTTGGGTGAGTTTAAGGTCAAAAAAAAAATAGAGTCCTGAAGCCAAGTGTTCTCAAAGATAAGAAGCCAAGTAAGACATTTCTATCCCTTTTACGCCTTGCCTCCTTCTTGAACATAGCCTTAAGCCCCTTTACAAGCAGCAAAGGCAGGCCCTGATACCTGGAAGCCTGTCCTTTATGATGATAGTTTTTTGGGGTCTGCTTTCTCAAAGAGCAACAAAAAAATAAGGTACTACACTGAAGTCCACATGGTTTACAATGTGAATGCAGAACATATGGAAAAAACCCACTCAGAGACCAGGTCCTAAAGTTCATCCAGATCTATAGTAAACACCCACGATCCAGAGACTTGATAACAGCTTTGCATATCTCTTGATACCCATATTAAAGCTCTGTTTCTTTTAGAGACACTTCATATGGACTAACTACCAGGTACATCCCCACAGGCAGGGGAAAATGCCATACCTGAAGTAGGAAAATGGCTCATATTAAGAGGTATGAAAATCCCTTCCATTTCCTTAAAATGTGTCAGAGAAACGCTGCGAGACATTGTTCCTCCTCCTCTTGCAAAACCATGCCTGACCGATTTTCACCAGCACACACCAGCGAACGGCTTGTCAGCAGGAGGGCAGAGCATTCCCGGCCAAGAGCAGTGGGCAGGTCTGTGCCAGATCAATGCCCTGATGCAGCATGTGGCAGCCGGCAGGAACCATCTCCGTGTGAGTCACCTACAAGACTGCAGGTGCTGGAGGCCTATGGAAAGTTGAATCCTAGCCACTAACAGCAATGTAATCGTGTTGCCTGCTCAGATCTCCCACTGATAAATGCACCCAGTTACTCCTAACTGTCTCCTGTACAAAATAACACCTTCCAGAACACCTACCTCTTCAACAGATTTTAACCACACTGCAGCTGCACAAGAAAATCCATTCATCAATTATAAATCAATTGAGGAAGAGAAAACTGCAGCTCGCCTGATTGCCCTTGCTGTCCCTGCTACTCACTGATCCAGCCTGCCAGGTATTATTATTATTACTGCTATTACTATTACTGTTATTTCAGAAGCAGGATGAATTGAACAGATAATTCCTTCCTTCACTGATAACAACTGCAGGAGTAATTCCTTAGCGGAGAGCTAGGAAGACTGAAAGGGAGAAAGAGAGAGAGCGAGAGTCTGTTTGTGTTCCACAAGAGGCCATGGAAGTAGGGTGGGCCAGATGCAACCGCAGTCCCTGGCTACAGCACTCCTGCTCTGACTGCAGGAGACTTCTTTAAATAGGTAACTGTTCCATGAGAAGAAGCTCTGCTCCTCCCCTCCTGCTGTCAGTTCCCAGCCTTCTCATTCCAGGAAAAGAAGATTTGCATTATGCGAAGCTGCTTTTTACAAGTAAAGCATTTGCAAAAGTTTACTTCAGGGGGAAGGATCAGGGGAGCTTGTTGCTCGACGACAAAAAAAAAATGTCTGGATAAGGGGAAGCAAAGGCAGGCTGGAAATGTTACAATAGCTGGAAAGGACTTCAGGAAGTTTTATCCACTCTCTGATAAACATGGCTGTATTAATGATCACTGGGAATGAAGAGGGGGGATGCAATGTAAAATCTGAAAAAATATTAAAATAATGATTAATAATAATAATGCAGGGGGAGAGGGATTTTTTTACCCTTCTCTGCTGAAGCAGTCTTGCAGATATATTTCCTATTGTATTAAATTAATAACTCCAAATGCTACAGTATGCTAGTATTTCTGTAGCTAAACGAGTAGCAGGACAACTGGATATTTTACTCTTTTTTTGGTGTTGAGTGTTCCGAGGTGACTAAATTTGCCTTGTTGAGCCTTGTAAAATCCTGACTTAATCATGTAAACTTCTGTGTAAGCAAAATAGACGAAACTTCAAAGGGTCAAAAACCCTTTAGGGATTTGTGAGGAGACGCCAGCAATAGATCCTAATCTGCCTCCAGAATCCTGGCTGTATTTGTCCAAGAAACTGGTACCAGCAAACTCTCGAAGGTAGAGATAGTGGGTTGATTCAGCCTTTATCCCCTTAGAGAGTATTGGCTTTGTGAGGCTCTAGGCAGCGCTTCAACGCCAGGGGATCTTGCCCAAACCCTCTAAAAATGAAGTACAGGAGTAATTTGAGATAATGACTTTGTAACAGGCTTGGGCAGACCTTGGACAGAAGAAGTGAGAGATGTTATCACCCCAGCATTCCTCTTAAAATGCAGTTTTTCCCCTGCTTATTCCCAGTTAGTCAAAGCTACATTAACATTCCATCCAGGGCTGCTAAACAGAATCTTAATTAGTCCTGATACTCTTGTGCAAGGGGTTTATTCATTGCACTCTTAACTAATGGTTGCTGTCAGAGTATTTTTTTCTTCTTCGGGTTCTTTGGGGATATCGTGTTCTTCTGCAAAGCATGACAGAAATGTAATGTGCATGCAAAAAAAAAAAAAAAAAAAGAAAGAAAGAAAAAGAAAAGAAAAGGAAAAGAGATAAAAACCCTTGCAGATCTGAAATCCTGCGACTGAGGCTCACTCCAGCCTTGTCTAATGGCGAGACATTGTTAGGACTAATGAGAATAACTTCACCAACAGGAATATCCCTGCTTTTTTTTTTTTTTTTTTAATCTGAAATTTCAATGGTACACGCTCTCTTCCTCTTTTTTTTTCCCCCGTGACAGAAACCAGTACATACTTGTTAGTGTTTTGAAGCAGTTCAAGCAGCTCCCACTCAATTTCCAGCCCTCTGTATTTTGCATTAGCCACCCGTGGCTCAGTCTTTAGCAAGAATGTCTGTAAGTGGAGAACTAACAAGTTACCAAGCGGCCCGTTGCTCCGGCAGGACACTTCTCTCTGCATTAAATCGTGTTTATAACCCCGCTTTACAGTCATTCCTCCCTCCGCCCCTCGCCTTAACACCCATTTGTGTTTTACGCGCACACGCGTGTCTGTCCCCGCAGCGCTCCTCTCGGACTGGCTCCGGTGTCAGCAAGGGGAAGCTCAGGCGGCAGTGAGAGTTCCGCACACACGTATCATGTGAGGTGAGCACCCCTCAAGGTTATTTGTGGCTCGGGGCTTTATCGTGACAGAGAACAGCCACGACATGCACCACTAAAGCCAAGGAGAGGCGAAGCGGGGGTGCCTGGCCATCCGCGCTGGGCTTTTTCGTTGATCAACCGCGGCAGAAGCTGCTTTTTGCCCGTAAATCTACGTTCGGCTACACCGATTTCGGAAACAGATTTATAAGTCTATAAATTACCGTTTCTTTCTTGGGGCTTGGAGGAAAGAAATAAAGAGAGGGAGAGAGAGAGAAACAGAGACACAGAGAAAGAAAGGTGTTTCTTTAAAATAGGAGGTCCGTGTTATTTAGCTGCGGCTCACCCCTATTAAAGCCTCCTTCCCATAAGCTTGCGTAACATTGATTACTCACAAAGAGTTCACAATAACTATCATGTAGCTAAACTAATTGAGACAATCATGCTAAGTTATAGTCAGCCTAAAAGGTACCATTGATGTGGTAATGCCTATAGAAAGTCAGACATGCGACTCACTACCATTTAATTGCTCCTTTAAACCTGTTATTACAATGTTAACTGGCTTAAGTATATATCGCTCCCTTTTATTGCCTTGATGTGACAAATTAAAACATACACTCTGGAAGCGGCATTCATTTGCGGACGTAGTTGCAGGAAAAAGGGAGCCGGGCGATGTCAATCCTGTCAGGATGAATTAATTTTAAAACTTGCATTTTGCACTGCAATTCCCAGTGCAGTTTTGTTGCACTGAGAAAACAATTTTTTTATATATAAACGTATAACTGTTACATATAATAACATATATACTTATATTCATCTCTCTCAGAGCTGCCGTAAAACGAGCCCCATAGCGCTAAAGAAAAAATTTTAAAATTTTTAAAAAATCAAAACAAAAAAACCCACCCCTTTTGGCTCCGAGACCTCGCCTGACGCTAAATTAAGTAGAGGTCTAGGAAAGCGGGGAGGGAGGCAACAATGGGGCTTCTACCTCGGCTCAGCGCCACACGCCTCGGGAGAGGGGAGGGAGGGGAGTTTGCCGTAGTTGCCTCCCCCGGGCTGCCGAGTCCCAGGCCCAGGGAGGAGGGGGTTACCCACGCCCCAAGACACGGGAGCAAGGCGGCAGCCACAGTTCCTGCGGGCTGCTCTTTTACTGCTTTTCTTCACGACGAAGCTCTGCCGAGCTCCCTCAAGGAGGAGGAAAAAAAAAATATTTCTTGCTTCCCCATCCTGAGGCTGAGCCGGGTTGGGGATCATTTACAGGCACCAGGCTGCGCCTCTGCCGCTGCGAGGAGCTGAGGCAGCCCCGCACCGCGCCTCTCCCTTTCTGTCCCCCGCGCATCCTCCGCGGGCTGGGCGAGCTTCACGGGCTCCAGGTGAAACCCCTTCCCTAGAGCAATGGTGAAAGCATTCATTCCCCCAAACAAAAAATACGCCGTTTCCTTCTCCCCTTTCCCCTCCTCCGCTCGCGGGAAGATGTCAGAGGGTTAAAATGTCCTGCTCGCCCTCTCCCTTGATCTCGGGGAGAGAGGTAAGAGTTGCTGGCACCTTTATGGGACTCAGACCTGCGGCGGCTGAGGAAAGCGTCGGCCCCCGCTAACTTTGATCGGCCTTATTCAACCCAGCTGCGCTCTATTTGTTTGTCATTTCGCCTTTTTACTCCCAGAATCGTTATTTATGGTCTGAAAAGTGAAACGCGCAGTGATTTGCCTTTACATGGACTCTTTGCAAACGGGGGGAGACACCTCCTCCTCCTCCTACCCTCCCCTTCCTTGCGAGGGGGGGCTGCCAAAAGAGAGGGAAAAAACCCTGTCTCAATCATTATCAAATCAGCTTTGAATTCATTACTCCAGAGCATTAACTAATTACCAGATCAGAGAGAAGAAAAAATAAATATCCCTTTAAATAACTGAAGGTAATTATAACCCTGTTGTTGACACTAACGATTAATAATTGATCAGAAGTTATACACAATAAATTGTCAATTTATCTCCCTATAAAAATGCACATACTTATTTTTATTTTCCTTCCTAGGCATTATTTAAGAGCCCGAGCAGCAACAGTGTCCACATAGCAGCCGCGCGAGGAGCGATAGGACATTTTTTTTGTCCCCTGCACAAATATTTGGGAGTATTTTGAAATCCCACGCCACGGATGACACAAGACGGAGTGGAGAAGTGACTTTTTCTGCCTTGTGCTTTCCTGCCTTTCCGCGAGCGGCTGGGCCGAAGTGACACCTCCCGCCCTTTCAGTCCTTAAATCCCGAAAGGATCCAGGTTAACGGATGCCATTCCCGAGGGCGAGTGGCCACGTCCCTCTGTCGCTTACTTTTTGCTCAGGGAAAAATGCAGCCGGCTCCGTCGGGATTGGATGTGAAATGGTGACATTATTCCATGAGTCACGGCTCGGGAGGGGGAGCACGGGTCCAGGCTGCGGGAGCGGGGCTGTCACCTCGGGCAGGGCGCTCACAGATAAAACATTCCCCCAGAGCCGCCTGCCTCCAGGTCGCTGCCTGCAGCTCCGAGCTACCTGTGCGCCAGCGTGTCCCGCGGACCACGCTTTCTCTTTGTACTTTCAATAAATACTCTGCTTCAGACACGCCGAGTAATAATCAGGGATTAGATGCATGAGTGCTTTGACTGTGCAGTATGGATCCCTTTGTTTTTAACTTTTTTCCCTCTCCCTCGCTTTTATTTCTTTAAAAGCTGGAAACATACCTAAGTTATTAGTTACTGGATTAAAAACAAAGGGATGAACATCACATTACTTAATGTGGAGTATTACTCTAATAACAGTATTTTTTTTTTACCATCATTATTCAGTTCCTACAATGGAAAGGCTCTTTTCGACTACCTGGATCGTGGGAAACTTGCCGAAGTACCTAAGATATGTCTGAATGCAGAAGGCAAAAATCGACCTATATATAAATTCTGTCTTGGGTGGTGTTTGGGTTTTTTGTTTGTTTGTTTGTTTGTTTTGTGGGGGTAGGTTAGGGTTTGGGGGGAGGGGTGGCTTGTTTGCTTCAAAAGTTAATAAGCAATAAAACCCTCTCAGTACTGATTACATTCTTGCCACAGCATCTCAGACGAGCACTGAGTCTGAACTGCCTTCAAGTGAGATGTAACATTATACGAGTGACAGAGCCAGAAACTTTCAGTGGTGACAGGGTTGTGTTTTTCTGGGATTTTTTTCCCCGTGAGGATGGACACGAAGAGGCCACCACGGAGCGGAGAGGAGCGGCTCGGGCCACGGCTTCGCTCCGCTCCGGTCTGGCCGGTCCCGGGCCACTCCCGCCCCGCTGTGTCGGGAGCTGATGGATGGCCCGCTAGGGAGGTGGCTGCGGTCAGGTAGGGCTGAATCAGATAGCCAACCTTGCATCTTTCTTCACCTGGAGGATCACTCTTCCATCCCTCCCCAAAACCTGAAGACCATCTCCGCGGGTAGCGCGGGTAGAATTCCGTAAGGGCAGTCCTTTTCTTTCTCGCGTTGGTGCGTTTTCTTTGGTTGTGGTTTTTTTGGTTGTTGGGTGTTTGTTTTTTGGTTTTTTTTGTTTTTTTTTTTTTTTTACGCAGATGCCGATGACGCTTTCCATTAACTTTCCCCTTAGCTGGGCCCGTTTCCCTCCAGCCACGAGCTGGTGCGCAGCAGCACAGCAGTAATTCCCATGTCTGTCTGTCTGTCTGTCCGCTGCTGGCCTGAGCTGCATGTTACCTCTGTCCCCATCCCTTCCCCCAGCCTAGAGCCAAACAAAGGTGGGCGACGCTTTTTTTCTGCTCCTAAAGGCAGTTGGTGAGCAGCTTTCCTGAAACAATAACTCTCTTATTGAGAACAAATGTTGACATTTGCAGGGAGCGAGGGGAAAAGCAGCCCAGGAAGTGTAAAGTGGAAAGCGACCCTCTTCCTATTTGACGACAGGGCCAATTCCTCCGGGATCCCACCTGAGATTAAAGCCCGAATTTCAATAAATCAGCTCTAATGAAACCTCTGGCCCCGAAGAGGGAAGGGTTTGCCTTTCCCACTCCGAAATGAGCACAGAAACGAGGGGTGGGGGGTGGGGAGAATAGGCAGTAAATATAGAAAGGGGTGTGAGATTTTAATCCCAGCAGGCTCATTAGCATCGTTATGAAATAAACCATGCACAGAGTGATGTATTTTATCGTTCATCCCTCTTTCTTGCTGCACTGAAATAATCACATTGTTTTTGCCAACAATCTAGCAAGGCTACATTTTCCTCCTGCTTTCAATTTTGATTACTAAATCTTGAATGATGTTGAATATGCAGTTCTCGACCATTAGTTTCTTATTAAAAAAAAAATAAATTCATATGCCAAATCGTTTCAGTGGCACCCATCTGCATCCATGAATCGTTTGTGAATTTCTCAGAGGATGAGAGAAGTCCATTGGGTTTTACATACATAGTGAATACTTGAAAGCGAGTTTTCCGAGTCTTTCTACTTTTCTTTCCAGAAAGAAATCCAGGTCTAAATACTAGCAAGGGTGGGTAAATTATGGAAATCTTTTATAAGTCTTTGGGCGTATAAACATCAAAGGAATGTCGTCAGCCTTTTTTTAATCTCTGCCACAGCTTTTGGTTTTTACCAATTGAAATGTACACTTTGTGTCCAACAGAGACCTGGGACGTATAACATGGGTGGTGGGGGCTCATGGAGTAGGAGCAAGAGTCGGGGAAAGAAAGTTCAGGTATTTCCCCTGATATAAAAATCCCTCCATAAGACCTTCCTGGACTGCAAAGTAAAGATGGTCGACGATTGTAGTAAATATTTGCAAGCTACATCATATGCTAAACTGGAGGGGAAAAAATTAATTACTTCTTAGCTGTTTCTCTAATTGTACTACACACTACATGCAGATACAACTGCATTCTACCTCAATGAAAGAGGATGTTACAGGAGCAAAGAAGCATCATTCCACAAACAGCATGATAGTGTGAGTAGGCCTCCAGCTGCAAAGATCTTCACTGCTTTAGATTTAGCTAGACAGATCCCAGAGTATTCCAGAATATCATTATTAATTTCTGCCCTTTCAGTTGAAAAAAACACACATTTTCCCAGTCAGTTAAGATGTCTTTATAGGGGTAAATTACAAAGAAGAGTGAGGGACGTGTGCATGGGAATTGTGTATATGCATTCAAGGAAAGCAGCTTCCTTTCACCCTCTTTAGTATAATCACAACATATTTCCGGACTCCAGACTAGCAGGGCTCTTTATCCAGTTAACCTTCCCAAGGCTGATGCCTGAAGTATCTAAGATCACTTTCAAATGCCCTTTCTAACAAGACCTGAGCAAGAGGCCACTAATTTTCACTGAACAAAAAGCCACTGGAGAGAGATCCGTTTGTCAATATCAACTGGTCCAGCAATTTCCCATCTTCAGACACATCAGCCTATCTGAGCTGGCAGATGTTTAGACAAGATTTTATAAATTGTTCAATATCAGACCATAATGAACCCCAACTGACCATTCCAAAGCAGCTAAAAGCATTCAGGATCTCCCCTGCTGGGATCTAATAATGCTCTCACGCTGGAACATTATTAATCATGGAATAAAATAGATGAGCCTCTTGAAAAATAAGTGTATGATTGATTAAAGGGCAATCTAAGAAGCTATTATTCTTGTTTTATAACCGTAAGTTATATTCACTCAATTTATCTTTTGGGGGAAATAAATGATTGCTTGTTTCTTTTCTGAAATTATATTACGCGAGGATTCCCATTATTTTACTAAAAATTAAAATTATGAGTTGGCTAATTTTATGATTCAATCAAAGCAGACTTCCAGGGTAACTATAAAAGTATAGTTTATCAATATAATGAGGGAAAACCATTAAAAAAACCCCAAACAGGTATTGGACTTTTAATCTTTTTTTTTTTTTTATCTTGCATATTTTAGCCAGAAGATGAAAATAAGCAATTTTGAAAATAAATTGAAAGCAAACCATGGTTGGTAATATTTTTTTCCCTTAGAAATATTGAATTTTAAAAAATGATAAATAAAGAGCTACTTCACACCCAGTAAAAATAGTTTATAAGAAACATGCATATATTCCCATCACCCTTTCTACGCATATTCATGTATATATACAAATACGTATTTGTACATATGAGTGTAGTTAAAGCTTAAGTATAACGGAACAAGCCAGAAGGAATTAATTTATGCAAAGTATATATTTGCAACATGTTTAAATTGCTTACTCATTTGATGATCTTAGCTCTACTAGTGAAATTACAAATTTCCTCCTCTTCTAAATAATAAAAATAATATTTTGAGGGAAATGAATGTAAAACACAACATTGTTGCAGACTAGTCTGTTTTTATTTACAATTAGAGATATAAATTAGTAAAGAATTCTTGTTAAACAACCAAAGATTGTATAACCATCAACGTTTCAAATAAAAACCAGGCAAAATTTATTTACAAAAAGTTCAGATTTCATTGCAATACAACTTGCATAAATTACTAGAAGCTTTATATCGTTACAAAAATAAATATCAAATTTGTTTCCACTTTGTAAGGACTCAAGTTCTCCAATCACATCTTTATTATCTCTACTGTATACATCTTTTACAAATAAATTTTACAATAAATCCTATCACACCTATCGAATAGATACCGTGGCAATGAAGTGATCAATTCAAGATATCCTGAGAAAAACAGATCTGTTTTCAAAAGTCACACATACATTGGGGAAACTATACTATACCAGCAAACTCACATATGTCCAACAAAATTCTGGTTTAATAATTAGATTCTGAAGATTTAATAGTGCTCTGTGGTCTTCTTTTATACAGTGGCACCAGATGTGATCCGGATTTAGAGATTTGTTATATATATTAGCTCGGGGAGAGATGATGGCTTGCTGACTTTTTTCAAAGCAATTGTGACACCTACCTGTGGACCAAGGAAAAAGCCAGATCATGCAAAAATCCTTCAGTTAAACTCTAACACCATTAAACGGGGTGGGCAGGAAAGGAAGTAAAGCAAAATTCTTACTAGTCTAATTTCTCCTAACAAAAATAAAAGTTAGTTGAAAAATATCGGCAAGGTGTTTTTTTTGTTGTTGTTTATTTAGCTGTAAATAGTGGAAGTATTCGGAGTGCTTTTGCTAGCTAAGCAAGAGCCAAGTCACAGATAACATACCTTGCTTAAGATTCACATCGATTTTGCACATTTGTCCTTTCTTATTTTAAATATGCAGTCACTGCGTGAAGCCCCACTTAATTTTAACACTGTCACGTGAGCACAAGCACTCTGTTTTTAAATAACAATACCTTTAAAGATTTTTAATTTTTTCCTGAAGATTTCTCTGTGTAACATTTAAGTAGTCCCTACGGCTTTGCCTTACACAAGCAAAGTGTATGCAAAGTGAAGGAACTGTCTAACCTTGCTTGAAAATTAAGATAAACCAAATAAATAAAAGTAGTCATAAGAGGTTTCCGAAAACAGCAGAAAAAATAATGTTTTACTATGTGACCAAACTCTCAAGTAATGAAGCAAGAAATTAATGTTAAGCGAATCTAGAACTGTGCAGCACATCTCAGACCTGATGCCAAATGATCAGTGTAATAGAAAATGTTCTCACTTACTTGCATTGCTGTGTGATTGCACTTCTATAGGTATGGTTGTACTCCTACTGTGCAGACTTCAGTGGGATCTGTCAAAATATAACCGTCAGTTAGTCACAGGACACAGCCAGCTAACTAGATTATACAGTCTGTGCAGGTTCCAACCCTCACTGGTGCACAGTTCGTAGCTGGATCGTTTAAAAGACTAGCCAATATTTTGTATTTGCCTGTATCTCGAGTAATTTTGCAGAATAAGATGACAACTATATTAGTGCAAAACTTTTTCGGGAAAAAAAAAAAAAAAAAACTAAACCCAAAGAAACCAAGAAGCAACCAGTTACCAAAAAAAAATGTCACACTCCACATAATTTCACGTCCAAGGTCAGCAATTATCTGAACCCAAAGCTGAAAAAACCCCGTGAGAATACTGGAAACAAAGAGAGTCAAACCAGTTTGTCAGGAAAAAAAAAAAAAAAAATACAGGCAATGACACCAATGCTCTCTGGATAGCCTTGTGTGTAGTTTTCCATTTCTATAAAACCTACTTTTCAAAGCTGCATCTGCAGCCTGTGAGACTGATCTAAAAGTCGTCTTTCATATTTCCTCTCGCGGTTCTTACGGGCAGGTACCGATACGACGGCGACACGCCGGTTTTAATCCCCAGGTTATATGAGTGCCCATCTTCGCTCTGGCAGCAGTGGCACTGAGCTCGCTGCTTTTTCCAGAGCAGGTTTCAGTATTTACAGCGCATAGGGGACATCTACGGGTCAGGGAAGGAGGAAGAGGGAGAAGAGGGAAGATAGCGGCAGAAACAAGTCACCTACCTTTCTTAGAGTCATAGCTAGAGGGCCTGTAATGTTGTTCTAGCTGGTTAGTGATCGTTTTCAAAGAGTCACTGCTCTGTTTGTGCACAGAGCTGGCATTTAGGACAGTCTGACTTAGTCCCTCGTTTGAAGCAACTGCTGCGGAATTGTATCTCAGGATTCCCTGGCTCTGCAGAGCGTTAAAGTTCCCATAGTTTGTATAATTGCTATAAAAAGGTGAGGTGTAATAAATATGCCTCCCCAGGAGGGAGGAGGGCGAGTAGGCAGCGCTGTGCGGGGCGGAGGCGGGGGTGGCCGAAGAGAGCGGCGCAGGCTGACAGCCTTGGCCCAGGGTCTGACTCTTGAGGTCCGAGGTGGCGATTTCGGCCAGAGACCAGAGCTTGGGCTTGCTGGCCGGCGTCGGGGGGCCGGGGGAGGCGCGGGGCCCCAGCGCCGCCTTGCTAGCGCTGCGGACGGCGTCGGCGTGCGGGTGGCCGAGGAGCGGGGCCTCCACGGCCGCCAGCGGCGAGGAGGTGGCGGGCTTGGCCGGCGGGTCGCGCTCCCCGCCGCCGCCGTCATCCTCCTCGATGTCCTCCTCCTCGTCCTCGTCCTCGTCCTCGTCCTCCTCCTCGATGTCCTCGTACTTGTCTTTGCACTCCGAGCCCGACTCGCAGAGGGGGTCTCCCGCTCGGCAGGGCAGCTTCTCTCCGTCCGATTCGGCGGAGCACGAGTGGTCCGTCAGCGAGTCGACTTGCAAGCTGATCCCTGCGGAGGCCCGCCGGGCACAGAGAGGCAGTAAGGAGGGGCGGCAAAACAGAGCGGGAGAGAAGCGAGCCCAGCCACCACCGCGCCATCGCTGCGGCCAGGCAGGCTCAAGCCATCCTCGCCTTTTCCCCTTCCGAGGAGCATCCATCCCCACGGGCCGGCTCTTCCGCGGGCCCCCCACACCTCCCCGCCTAGCCCCTCAGGGTGTCACCAGCCGCCCCCCGCCCCCCTCGGCCACGGGCGCTGATCGGCGACAAGAGACCGGAGCAGCCGGTGGCGACGGGACGGGACAGGTTTGGGGGTCGTTTTTGTTAAATGCCGCGCCCCCGCTCCTACCCCGCTGCCCCGGACCCGGGGGACTCGACGGGGCGGGATGGAGCCACCCCGCCGGGGCCGCAGGCACCCCTCGCCTACCTTCGTCCTCCGCGGAGGTTTCGTTGCTCTCGGGCATTTTCTCGGGACTCTCCTCCTTACTCCTCGCTCCATCGCCTTCGTCGTCGTCCTCATCCTCGCTCTTGTTCCGCGGGGCCCAGGTCATCTTGTTCTCCTTCTTGAGCCGCCGGCGGGCGTTGGCGAACCAGGTGGAGACCTGGGTGAGGGTCATCTTGGTGATGATGGCCAGCATGATCTTCTCGCCCTTGGTGGGGTAGGGGTTCTTGCGGTGCTCCTGCAGCCAGGCCTTCAGCGTGGCCGTGGCGTCGCGGGTGGCGTTTTTCCTGTACGCGGGGTCGTTGAGCTGGTAGGGGTAGGCAGGGCTGCCGTACGGGTGGTAGCTGATGGCTCCGGTCATCCCCGTCGTATGGGCGTCGTAAGGGGAGCCCTGGACAGAACAAAACGGTGGGGTTGGCAATTTGTTATTGCTGATAGCCATTAGTGAGTGTCAAGGCGAGATCGGCGGTTATATTTGTATTTCCCCGGGATGGTGTCTTGTATCCATATTCTATGAGGGGGAGTAGCAGCACCCAAAGGCCATTAAGTTACAATTCCCCCCCCCTCCTTCCTCCGCCCAGCATACAGACACAGGCACACGCGCTTAAAATGGGCGATGTTTTAATCTTTCTGACTAATTTCAGCTCCTTGTAATTGAATATTTCCCAATATAATTTTTGAACGCGTAAACATTTTAAAGGCCCTACAGGTAGTGCCTTGATATCAACATTTCTCTCAAAGGTTCAAAAGATGTTTCCTTTTTTGCTATAGAAAATACAACAAAGCCGCCACTTAGCAATTCACTGCACTAATGCATTGCAAATCCAATTTGCAAATCAGAAGATATGCACCGTTTCGAATTGTTCAAATGCGATGTAATTAGCATTTTAATTCGCTCTTTAACGTTTAAATTGCGCTTATTTAAGTCTGCATAATGAAGAAAAGTTAAAGATATCCCTAAGAAACTCGCTAACTTTCAGCACGTCTCTTGAACCCCGCAGATCGGAGTCATAGACTCAACATCGCCCAATATCCCGCACAGTTCACAACCTCACTGCAACTTCCAGCCACTCGCCTACTGCTTCTCAACAGGAAAAACAAGAGAGACCCTCAGATCTTTTATACCACCTCGAATAAAGACTGCACGACAATTTATGCACTGTATTATGAACAGACGGAAAGCAAGTAGTTTCCCTGTCACTTTGCAGGGAGAGAGAACTACCCCGCTGCTATCCTCTCCTAGGATATCGACAGCGGCTCTAGTCTCAAATTCCGGACACAGGTCTTTGTGTGTACGGACTAGATATGTGTCTGACTCTCTGTGTGCGTGCGTGTTTATAAAACTACATAACCATCTAGACGTGCAGTTTATTTATATAGTTTATGGTTTTATTTATATACTTTATGCACAGAACACACACAACACGCAATTGCAACTGCTCCTTAAACTAATAAGAAGAAAGTGAAATCCGAAACTGCGGCCACTACGACCATTTTGGGCTTAAGCGAAGCTCACAGATCGCAAACAGATGCTCCTTTTCATTCCCAAAATCCAGTTAAACCATTAGCACAAAACACACTGAAAGTAAATAAAACCACACGGGGATAAAGCCCCCAGCGCCTCTAAACACCGACTTAAAAGAGAGAGAGAAAAAAAATTGGGGGAAAAAAAAGGAAGAAAAAGGAAACCCTCCCTTGTGCTATCACTACGAAAAGAAAAAATACATATTAAAAGGAAAAAAAAAAAAATAAAAGGCTGAGACACAGACACGGGAACAGAGAGAGAATGGAAGCATCCAACCCAACCCAACTGGCTGAGACCATCCGTATTTCCTCAACCAAAGCGCCCTCCCGGCTCCTCAAACCGCGCGGAGAGCCCGGGACCCAGGCCTGCCTGCACCGCGCTTGGCTGGGACGCGAAGCTCTCCGGCCCCGGCCCCGGCCCCGGCCCCGGCCCCGGCCCCGGCCCCGGCCCCGGCCCGCCGCTCCGCTCGCCTCCGCTCCGCTCCGCTCGTCCCCGGCCGGGCTGCGGGGCGGCGCGGAGCGATGCGCGGCCGGCGCCGGCAGCGCGGAGGCGGCGGCGGTGCGGGGCGCCCAGTTGTGCGGCGTGGTGTCGGGGGCTGATGGTGAGTGTGTGAGGAGAAAGGCTGAAGATGATGAGGATGAGAATGCGGATGCTAATGAAGAAGGAGAGGGTTTCTCTTCGGTAGTTACCATATAGGAGGGGAATCCCGTGGCGGGGTCTGTGGAGTACTGGAGCGGGCTGGTGAAGCCTGTGGCCGCCGCCTGGGCGGTGAAAGCTGCCGATCCCGGGTAAGGGCTGAACGCCGATCCCGACGAAGACCTGGCCAGCTCCTCGCTCCTGGGGGCCGCCAGCGCCGACGCCCCGTACGCCGGGCAGGAGTACAGAGCCAGCGAGCCGGGGGGCTGGTAGAGGTAACCCTGAGGATAGGACATGGCTTGCACTGGCGTGCACAGGAGCAGGGAGGGGGCGAGGGTGACCGGCCCTGCTGCTGCCGCTGCTCCTGGCGCTGCTTTCGTGCTCTCCCTCTCTCCCGCCCGCCCTCCCGCTCCCTCCCTCCTGCCCTCCCTCCTTCTTTCTCCCTCCCTCCTTCTCTCTCTCTCTCTTCCCCCCACCCCCCCCCCACCCCACCCCCCCACCCCCGGTTGGCTCTGTGCAGTTATGTAGAGATTCAGAATTTTTATAGGCTCCCACCCATGCGCACCCGATCAGAATAAAAACAAACAGAAGGAAAAAAACCCAAAAGAACCCTCCAAATGGAAAATTAGTAGGAAAGGTCAGAAATCTATCCGGGAGGGGAAGGGCATCTGGGAGAGATGGAAGCACAGCGGGTTAATAAAAAAAGAGAAAGGGAAAGAAACAGAAGTAGAGAGGAGGACGGGAGGGGGGGGGAGGGGGAGGGGAGGGGGGGAGAGAGAGAAGCGAGACCCCGAAATCAGAAAAGTGGCTGCTGCATATGGAGTTCTCCCAGTCAGCCAGCCAGCTCCCCCAGCGCCTGCGAGCCTGTATTTTGGGGGAAGTATAGAGTCTGGAGTGAAGAGTTGAGGGAAGCAGCACTCCAGTTTCTGAGGGACATTGGAAAACAGAGCTGTCCATCACCGCCACTCATCTGCATAGCCCGGCGGGCCCGCCCCCTCCCGCTCCGGCCCCGGCTCCGTCTCCTCCCGCGGCCGGCGGGCAGGCGGGGAAGGCAGGCAGGGAAGGCAGGCTTTGTAATGCAAGGCAGCCTCTCCGACTGCGAGCACGCTGCTGAAGCCAAACGATGATACTGTTCATCAGCTCCTCTCCGGACTCGCGGAGCCATGAATACTCTTCCACGCACTCTCCATTACACACCCTCTCTCCCTCTTTCTATATCCACAGGGGCAGCTGAGAAGAATGTGTATAACAGATATCTGCATCCCCTTTCGCACGCACTCTCCGAAGAGCGGCAGGCGCGCACACACGTGTGAGATGTGTGTGTTCGCACGCGTGTGTGCGCGCAGGGCCGGGCGCGGCGGAGCCGGGCAGCGCGCAAGGGGAGAGCGAGCACTTGGTAAAACTACTGCCCTATATGGTAGGGAGAGGAGCAACTGCTCAAATCAGCAGATCCAGGATCGCACTGTCCCTAGCAGCGTGGACTTTACAGTTTTATAAGTTGCCACAAACAGTGATGATCTAGTCATGCAGCGCTTTTGCACATGAAGGGAAAAAAAAAATCTTTCTTTCAGTTCTATTCTTCCTTCGCTGATACGTGGGGAAGAGGCCTGGGTGACTCCTTCCGGGGAGCTATCTGCATTCTCCCCTCACTCCTTCCTTCTTTTGGCAGATCAGACAAATCTCATGGAATATAGTATCTATGTAATTAATTTATTCTGCCTTCTCCCTTCGGCCCTGGACACTTTCAGCTTCCAGCCAGTGCCAGCGCTGCTCCGGCCCGGGCGCAGGAGGATGAGGCGGAGGCACCGCTCTTGCCTCCTCAGTGCAAACTTAAATACACACATCTGTGTCCATGTACATTTCTTTAATAGTTAATCCAGAAGGTCCCTTCAGAAGCCGGTGGCGAGCTGCCCACACTCAAGCTCTGCCCTTTGCCTCCCGGGACGAGTCGCAGTGCCCGCGGTCCCCTGTGTCGGTGTTCCCGTACCCGCGGTGGAGCCGGGGCTCCCCTGCCCCGGCGCTCCTTCAGTCCGACAGCCCCGGGGCACGGCGCTGGGCCCTGCCCGTCCCACCAAGCCGCTACAGGGGGCCGAGGCATGCTAGGCCTCTTCGCGCATCCCGGTCCGCACCTGCGCTCCGCAACTCCGCCGCCGTCCGTGCGGAGAAGCATCAGGGTGGGTCCGGCAGGTAGGGATGGGGCTGCAGGTCTGGAAGCCACCGCGCTTTGCACAAGCCATTCACGTGCAACCTTCTGCAAGTTACCGGCCCGGAACGGCCTCATTAATATTGTTTAGGTGCTCGGAGAAAAAAAAAAAAAAAAAAGAAAAAAGTTAATGAAACTGTGCTTTATTTTCAACATATATGAGTGCGCACTTAAACAAATGAAGTTGCTTGACGCTTATGGCCGAGTTCTTCATGAAGTACCTCAAGTAGTTTCAGTCAGGTAGGATGGAGACGACACCGGGGTTCGGTTGGCCACCAGCAGGAGGGGAGATGGCAGTAGCTGAAAAATTGCGGGTGTGCAGAGCAGCCTATTGTTAATCAATTAAACATGCAGCTGATAAAAAAAAAAAATACACTTTGAGAAGCCGTTTCAATAGCTTGGCGCACACAGTGGGGAAAATGCCGTGCTGGAACTACGGTAAACCTCGGGACGTGTAAAGTGTCTGAAGCGATCCGAGCTTTCAGATTTCTTTTTCTGTGTTTATTTCTCTCCTTTACTCTACTCCTTTTCTGTGAAACCTACATACCAGTTTACCCCTGCCGCTACAAGCAGCAGCAGAGATCTGGCCACCAGACATACTGGATTAATTCCTATCCAGATCTATCAGCTGGCCTGTAGAAGAGGCAATCCTTAAAAAAGCAGGTGAGGGGGAGGAGGTTAACACCAACAGGTATTTCTTGTCATTAACTCCCGACTTCCTGATAAGAGAGTGATAAACAACTGGTAAACTCAGCGCAACAGATTACAGAAAAGACATTTGCTTCCCTGCTTGGTGATTAATGCGCATATATTAAATAAAAATAGAAACTCTAAAAACAAGGGCTTTATATAAAACATATTCATATTTCAGTATTTCTGTGGAATAATCGATATCATGCGACTACATCTGAATAGTCAATTGCTGTGTTCCGCAGACCGATTTCTAAGTGTATGAGCTCTGCCTCTGAAAGGAGCAGCAGCTGGAGAGCCGAGAATGCAAAATTAATTATAACATTATAAAGTCATACATGAATCTCTCTAAGCCAACCTGCATGCCTTGCAAAATGTGCTATACTCTCTGCATTTTTATTTGGGAAACTGTTCTTTTTCCAGGAGAAGTGATGTTTATCTTCGCGAATTGATTGCTTTTAGTTCTTCCTCTTTAATAATTAGTGGAACAATACAGATTGGGAATACAATGGCCGTTGTGTTTACATTATAACAGGGGATTAATGCTATTAAGTGAGTGTTACAGTTATGACCTGGGAAGAGTACTTAAATAAATACCGTGATCCCAGGAGAACTGATGTAATTCAGTTCGGAGTGTGTGTGGATATGCACAGACACACACGAACACACGAGAGATACAAATCTCCACACATATCTACATGCATAGACATATGCTACACATGTTAGGTCTACGTGGCCATCCGTGTAAAATGTAGGTGCTGGTTTTGCCTCCATCTGCATGCCTTTCGTCTACGAGAATAAATTTTTATGATTTTGGTATGAGGAGTGTTTAAATCAGGAACATTACTCGCCTTCCTCCAGACACATAGAGCAACAGATTATATTTCTGATGTTTTAATTTGTGCAGTCCAAAAATATTGTTTCATATACAGAAACAGGGTTAATTTCGCAATCAGAGATTAATGGAGTAAAGTATTATCATTTCAAAGACAAGTTCTTGCGTTGATTTGATTTGCATAATTTTTGTATGGCTTCAGAAAGGAATGGATTTAGCCACTGCAAGGAGCCGGTATGCATTTTATTACAAGTGCACCACTAATTTGACTCTGCACAATGTGGAGGACTAATAGCTAGTGGGGTCATTTAAATATAGCTGGCGAAGGCTTTGCAGTACACAAACCAGAAAACTGTTTCAATAACGTTTCTAAACAGCGATCAGTGTCTGTATTTAACTTCTTCCCGGAGTTATCTCTGTTTGATTTGAATGTCTTTCGCAGGGAAGAGGTTTTTCATTTGCTTGGCTCCACCGCCGAAATCTAATTTTCCCACAGTACTACCCGTTACTAATACAAAGCCGTCTAACTTGCGCTGTTTAACACCAGAATAGTATTACATGCACTTTTTATTGATAATAAGTGTGGCAAATTAACATGCCTATACAGAGACATTAAGACTTTACACACTGTGTTTTTTATTTTAATAATCTATTCATTAGGTCAGCGTTTACCTTTCCAGATTTTTAAACTGCGACCTCGCCTTGTCTTCTTTAATTCAGTTTCTTCCAGCAGATCTGAGAAGGTACACGAGAGCTCCCCTACCACCCCCTGCATTCGCTCATTGCTGTCCTGAGAGACAGGTTTTGCGTTTTGTCATTTATTAGCTACATTTCCTTGCACCAGTGACAGAGGCTGAAGTTTTCGGGCGGGTGAAGTTGAAAGCCCCGTCTGTGGGGATGGGGCTCCTGCTGCCTCTGCCCGGCATTCGGGCGTCTGCCCGGGGGCCATTCACTCCGGACCCCGCTCCCCTTGGCTCTACACAAGTGAAAGAAGAAGAAAAAACATAAATACACAAGCCTCGTTGGGGTGAAGGAGAGGTTTCCCTCCCCGGGAGGGCTCCCTGCGGCCCGGAGAGGCGCACACGCCTGTCACCCGCACAATGCCAATTGCCCAATTGTCGTGACACCGGTCACAGCAACTTTTCAAGCAAAGAGAAGTGGAACTTGGTGGGGTTTGAAGATGTAACACAATGCGCAGCTGAAACAGTTTCCTGTGACATAACCACACAATGGTCTGGGAATGCTTTCTCCTTTCTCTCATGAAATGGGGGACCGCCACCATCTCCCGGAGACAACGACGTTAAATAATAGACTATTGTATTTAAAAATAACAAATGACACACGCATACTGTGCAAGCGGAGTTGTCCGGTTTTCTAGTAAAAGGAGCCCAGTTTAGAGGGCTCTTTCTGAGCGACGTGCTTTGTGGGAGCGACCTGTGCGAACGCGGGGAGACGGGGTGAGCTGGGCGAGCCTTTCGTGGAGCGTTCACAGGGTTAAAGCGAAGAGCGGTGAAAACGGCGAGCGAAAAAGGAAAAGAAAGAACTTTTCTTTGGCCGTCTTCGGGATAAAATCGTTAGTTCAAGCCGCGTGTGGGAGGGGGCGCTGTGGCAATGGATACTCCAGCGCTCCCGAGCACTTGCAGCAGAATTGTTCATGGAAGCTCCTTCCCTGAAATTTCTTTAGATATTTCGGTCATTACTTTTATTAACACTGTCCTCTAACTTCCTCCCGTAATACCTGCACTAAAAGGAGGACTGTTCGCATGGGTTATGGTCATGTGTTTTCCCCTTAGCCCAGTTGTTCTCTCTTTTTTTTTTTCTTTTCTTTTTTCTTTACTTTTTTTTTTTTTTAATTTTCAGTTCAGAAAAAGTGAAATAATGCATTTCATTTTAAAAATACAATGCAAGAAGGGTCTGCCCAGGATAGCGCTGAGATTTTAGACGACTCTCTATAACACGAAAAGCATACGAATAGACCCATATGAAACACACCCCTTGTTTGTAGCTTCTTCTTTAAAAAAAAAAAAAAAAAAAATCCCCAGGGCGTCTGTGGCTTCGACAATTTGCACTAATAACGGGCCTTGTTTTTTCCAGGATTTGCCTTCCTCCTTTTGAGACGTTATTGGGGGAATACTTAAAAATATATACATAAAAAAAAAAAAAATAAAACCAAAAACCAAACTAAAGCGGATTTCTGAAAAAACAGAGCTGAGGCTTAGGAAAGTTGCTTCCCTTATGTCACACTGCTATTAAAGATTGTTAGTAATTTTCCGCCTAGGGAAGTATAAGCAAATATGTATCCGTAGGTATAAAGATATAAGATAAAAGACCTCAAAAAGCTTTCCTGGAGCCTGCTATTTTCACCTGAAAGGCAGACAGCGTTTCTCAGGGAGAAAACAAGTGTACGATCCACAGGTGGGAGAGTTTATCATTCTTAAGGGGGAAAGGGACAAAAAAGGAAGGGAAAAAAAAGGGAAAGGGAAAGGGAAAGGGAAAGGGAAAGGGAAAGGGAAAGGGAAAGAAAAGAAAAGGGAAAGAAAAGAAAAGAAAAGAAAAGAAAAGAAAAGAAAAGAAAAGAAAAGAAAAGAAAAGAAAAGAAAAGAAAAGAAAAGAAAAGAAAAGAAAAGAAAAGAAAAGAAAAGAAAAGAAAAAAGCCACACTATTTAGATTTTGAAAGAGCTGCGAGCAATCCAGGCAGTGCGGGCGGGCGCGGAGGTCCCGCATTGCCCAGCGGAGCGGCGCGGAGCCGCCCGGGCCGGTGGCCGCCGCCTGCGCGGAGCCGCGGCTGCTCTCGCAGCGGCTCGGTTGTGTCCGCGCCGGGCTGAGCGGGACGAGCTCCCAGCCCCGGCGGGAGGCAGGCAGGGAATGAGGGCGGGTGCCCTCCGGAGCTGCGGGAAGGGCCGGCGGGGAGGCGAAGAGCTGGCTCGGGCGCACAGGCAAGGGAGAGGAGGCCCCCCTGGGCCGCCTGCTGCCGGGGAAGGAGCGTCCCCATCCCCCATTCTCCATCCCCGGCCCCGCGGGAGGTAGGCAGGCAGTGCCACGTCTTTGCCACTGCGTTTCCTACTCGGGAAGGCTGCTCCAACCCTAGCGGGTGGCTCAGCGCCTTCAGCGCCCGGCGCGCTTGTGGAGCGGACAGAGTACAGGAAAAGTGCGATGGTTTAACTGGACAGTCGCTTTATTTTAAGGGCTCATGTTGAAATGGATAATTTGGCACAGGGATAGTCAACAAGTAGGTTTGGGCACTCTGGTAGGCAGGCTCCTGGGCGTGCTTCACCCAGAGTAGTTGTGTATAAACGGAGTTCTTCTACTGGTTCTTCCTCATACTTGTGCCAGAGTTAAAAGTTGTTTTCACCTATTTTGAAGCCAGTCTGCCTTTCCCAGTTTTGTTACCATCATCTGTTTGATCACCACTTTTAACACTAGAGAGCACCTGCTCACCTGCTTTGTGCTTTTCTCTCGTTCACCCATACCTACGTTCACCTCCGTGTGTGTACACGACTACCTGCATCCTTCCCTTGTAGACCAACAAACACATTTCCAGATCAAGCCTACCCAGACTCTCAAACCAGAAAGTCTTACTCTCTTCTTTAAAAATCCTTCCTGAACAATGAGACCCCTTTGTATCCTTTTAAAACCAGGTAGTTTCCTTTCTCAGAACAATCAATTATCCCCATTGTATGTTAAAGCATTTTGAGGTCAATAGAACATTTCCAAAAATAGACAGAAAAAAAGGATAGAAAACCTGTCATCACAGTCGGGAAAACTTACATCTTCACATACTTAGCAATACCATGATGTGTTAAAACAAAATCTGTTTTAAACTAATACATAATTCACAAACACGCAGGTAGATTTATGGTAATTTTGAATTTTTTTTCCATTAATGAGCAGAGTCAAGGGCAATTGAAGTTTTTATTTTCATAAAATTTGAATTGATATTTCCTTTAAGTCAATATTGAACTCCCAGTGTTCTTTACATTTAATTAAGGAATAACTTTTAATTTTTTTTTTCTTGTTTATTCTTTACGTTCAAACTTTACTCTGAGTTAGAATCTTCGAATCTGGGGGAGAATATTCTTCACAGCATTAGTCCCTATATATAAACATTAAACAATAAGCCTCCAAAATATTACTTTGAATATTGAAACAAGCAAAAATTCATTAAAAAATGCTATTTGCACTTCTTCATGTGGTCTCACTGCTTTTCTTGGCTTTGTAGCAATACTGGAGTAAACTGCCAGTTGAACCAAGTTTATAGCCTTCCCTTACATCATGTAAAGGAAAAGCAGACAGACCATCTGGCCCCTAGCTTTTCAACCTAAAACTGTGCAGATTTTAAGTTACTTTTGTCTCAGAAAGGCTGGTCACGATTTTATCAGTGAGAAGTCTAACCATGTACACATTTCCTTTCATATAGCTTTCCATCATTTCCATCATAAGGGGCAGAGAATGAAAATTCACAAAAAGAGTTGTGCTTTCATTCCTTCTGATATCAAAATGACTTTAAGAATGACATGAGCTGTTGACTTTGTTGTGTGTTTGACTATGCTCAGCACAGGAGTGGGATCGTGTAACTAAAATACTGTGTATAGGCTGGATCTTCACTCTAGGGAAGGTCTGGGGAGATTGTATTGTTTTGCTTGTAGCAAGACAGCTGTGGAAAAAGAAATCCTGACTGAGGTCTTCTCAAATATCTATGTTAAACTAATGCCAACACAAATTAATTAATACATTTTCTTCAGCTTTCAAAAAGATATTTTATTTTTAAAATGCAGGTTCCAGAAGTTTAAAATAATTAATTTCTTCATGCTTATCAATGAATTCTGCTTTATGCAGCTCAGCCTTAAAACACATGACCTTTTAATGTATCACTAAAAGGGAAATAGTGAAATGATCCTTTTTTCTTTGCTTGGATGTTCCCCAATTGTGAATTAGTGAAGTCTTTGAAGGTTGTTTCTCCTCTGCACTTTCGAACATAGAATTTTGAATCTTGTTGTGAATTGTGGGATGTCATTACTTTAAACACAAACGTACACAAAGTTTAAATTCTGTTTTGCACGCAAATATCCCATCCAATTTTTTCATCTGGGGTCCATTTGGTTTAGTCCATGAACATGAAAGATAGGAAATTATAAGGATGGGAAGAAAAATCCCCAAATAATTAACAAGCAGTTTCCATTATGGCACATTTTCTCAAATAATTCTGTCCTGGGATCTTCATGATTATATTATTCTGATCTTTGAGTTCTTTAAAGTTGTTGGAGCTCAAAACGAAAGTACCCCAAAAGTTTCTCCCTTTTTCTCATGCTTTCCTTCCCTTGCATCGATTCCTTTACCATCACTTAGCTGAGATTTTCTAAAAAGAAATGTTGTGCCAGATGCGTCATGACTTGGCAATGGTGGACTTGCCTTTGTGACCTTCAAAGGGAATAATCTCACTGGAAGAGTGCTATGAGCTGTTTCTTGTTGTTTGAACTCCAGTCAACAGTCAGACATGTCAAATATCCTTCACTATAGGCTGGCAAGACTTCCTTATAAACTAACGAGCCTTACTTCCGCAAATATGCTGTTTTAAGAAATTGTTCAGCACTGTTCTTTTAAGAATGTACAATAGGTCTTTGGACTTGCACAGACACACTTAGTACAATATATGCATTTGAAAATCAGTTAATTTCTTTTTAATTTTGTTTTGTTTTGTTTCCAATACCTCTTATGCTCCAGGTGAATTTATGAACCTTATCAGATTTATGAGCTCTATCCATTAAAAGTATTTCCATGAACTTGATTAAAAATTATGTATAAGGGGAAGAAACAATAATTCTAATCCTTTCCAAAAGTGCAGGACATAAAGGAGGTTTTTTCCCTGTAAATATGCTTGTTTTAAATATGCAACTGAAAGAAGAAGCAGTGCACTTAGTAAGCTGCGCTTTTTATTATTATTTACTTTTTCTGGTTTTACCTGATTGATGGGATGGTCTCTTTCAGCTAAAGTAAGAGATGTTTCTTAAAATAATTGTTAGCCCACTAACACTTGGAACTGATCTGTGACTTTTACTCAGAACTAGTCTTTACTAGTCTTTTGCTTCCTCCCTTTTCTACTTTAGTTGGCCGCATACCAGATTTACTGTTTACCAGATTTACTTTTTTTTAAATCACTGCTTAGTGTTTTGGTCAAAGGAACATGTAAACCATAGTTGCTGCTTAGTTTTCAGACTGACAATAACATTCATATCTCAGTGAAATTTTGTTTTTTTTTTTTTTAAAGAGGTAAATAATATTTTATCAATATTCAAGATTAGTCTTTTGTATTATGCACGAGATCAAGAGACTCCATGCTTCCAGGTGCAGCACAAATGCACAGCTAAAAGAACAGCTCTTAAACTTCACAGTAAATAAGACACATATATACAAATGCCAGTGAGGAGGTATTATTTCTAAGAGACTTTTACAGACCTGTTAGTAAGTTCAGAAGTATAAACTATGTTTTCCAACTGAAGATTTTCCGTTAGGTCATAAAAACGATGACAGGCACAGAAGAATCAAAGAAAATGTTAAGAGGTGAAAGGCTGTGGAAGCAATTGACTTTTCCAGCCAAGAGGCAGGACCAAGTGCACAGCAGGACTAATACAGGTGAACACCGAGTGTACCCACAATGTGAAACTTCACACAGAATGAGCCATGAGAAGAAGCAACATAAAAACTTCTCCCAAATCCACTGTGCCTGCCTCTGGTGTTATTATTCTTGCTGGGAGTTTGCTGCTCCATCTCAAAGAGGGAAAAAGATTTCTCATTTGCATAGTTTCACTCTTTCTACCAAGGGAGGACAGGGTGCTAACTACTAAACTTTAGGATATCATCAACTAAACATTGTCACTGCAGTTACACTCAGACCTGACTTCCTCATCATTTAGCCTGATAGGAGAAGAAAATTCAGTAAAGAACATTAAAGCATCAGCAGTAAGTGTGTTGTCTTAATTACTTTTATTAAAAAATGGATTAAAAATTGCTTCCTTCACACAGCACTTGTTTTTCATTTTTTCATTACATTTCTCGTATTTAATTGTTGATATTCATGGCAAAACTTGCTAAAATTATTTATTTAGTGTACTTTGGAGCTTATTATTTGATCTTTCTTGGTTCTTTAAAACATGCCTGGAGGCAACAGGGGAGGAAATTCATCTGAGGGACCAAAAGTTGGATTACACACCAAGAGAATCATAGAATTGTTGGGTTAAAAGGGACCTTAGAGATCACCTAGTTCTAAGCCCTCTGACATAGTGAGGGACACCTTCCACTAAACTAGTCTGCTCAAAGCCCCATCTAACCTGCCTTTGAGCACTTACAGTGATGGGACATCCACAACTTTGAGAAGGTAGATTCTTGCTTTGTCTCATACACTTGAAAATTCTATGCTTTAAAACTTTATGTTTTTATTTAGTTGCACAATTAAACATTCCTTTTCTATTGTTCAAGTCATTCCTTGTGATGTGGAAGTTTTAGATTTTGTCAGACTAATATAAAAAGTTTCTATCAAATAAGAGATATATATAACAATAAATAGTTTCAAGCATTAGTGCATTTCCTGTTTCATCGTGTACATAGAAGCTGTATATAAAATGCAAAATTCATGTCAAATTTGGAGATAAAACTCAAAACCAATATACAAAAAGAGCACACTTTACAAATCAGGAATGTGTACTCTGTGGACCAGCAAGAGGGATTCCAGATAAGCTTATCAGGACAAAATCTGTCTCAGCTCACATCCCCTTCATTTCCTTTTGGCTAAGTGAAATTTCTTGTGTGGGTATGAAGGTAACTCTGATGATCATCATCCAGTCTGGATGACCAAAAGTTCAAGCCTGTAGGCTGCACTGTGGAGGGCACTTCCTCCACTGTGCAGACCCAAACGTTGTGCAGGGACTGGGGCCATGGTCACTGGTCTGATGGGCCCGCAGCCCATGGGCATATCCAGGGGACCACGGGACTGACATTTGAATTAGCTGGCTGGGGAAGCTGGCATGATGGCAGGTCAGAAACAAAATACAACAAGGGGTAAATTCCTGTGGTTATGATCTGTTTGAAAAAGCTGCACCAGCAGCTTGGCCTTGATTTTAGGGAGTATTTTGGCATTGCTTCAAGAAGACTTCTGAGCTCAAAGACATTTTCAATGTAGCTTCAAATAATTGCTCTCTCAGAAAACAGCTATGTTGCAAATAGTATTTTACTGTAAAGGTTATTCTGGGAAATCCAGGGCTGAGAATTATTACTTTAGCACCAAGAAAATTGGTCAAAATGCTAATTAAAAACAGAATTATAAAAAGATCTAGCTGAAAATAATATGATGGAGACAGATCACCATGGCTTCTGTAAAAGAAATCTGTGCCTCTGTAAGATATTCACATTCTTCGTACACATTAATTATTGGGTGTGATAACAAGAGAGTGAATACAAGAAGATTGGAAGACATGATTTATTTGGACTTCCACAAAAGATGACAAAGTTCATCCTGTAAATCTCATGAAATAGCTAGGCTCAGTAAATAGACATGGACTTTCTTATCCACAGGTCTATCCACTCATGAATTCTTGCTGTTCTCAGTGTGGCAAGAGCTGAGAAACTGACGATAATTTTCAAAACCCATTTCACCTTTGTGATGGTGCCTTAGCCAACAGAGCAAAGTATTCCTTATAAAGGTGCAACACTGATTCTCACAGCAACCTATTGATCGTGCTACTATTATTTGCACCTGATTTTTATTGCTTTAATAAGCCACATTGTTCTTCTGAACAAAAATTACCAGGTTTTTTTTCCTAAACAGTTTCTGTCTCTTCAATCTGTTATTGTACAAACATTGTACAGTGTCTAGAATAATTTTGTTCATCTGCTTCTGCTTTTGTTAGCAACTTCAGCAAGTAATTTCAATTTTGGGCAAAGAAATTTTTTGTTCAAGATCCTTATTCTTTCTACAGCAGCGCCAGAACACCCAGAACACAAGACTTCCCAGAGCTCCTCCAGGAAAAAACTAAAGTGACAAAGACCAAACTTGGTATTCTTATGATGTTAAAAAGCCTTCCAAAAGTCAAAATGAGAAAGAGGAGAGAGAGAGGAAGAGAAGGAGGGAAAGGGAGAGAAGAAAAGAAGAGTGAGAGATCTTTCCAGTGAATTCTGTTTTTCAGATTAAAAAAAGAATAAAAGAGGAAGATAACATCAATTTAACAAAAAGGAAAATTTGTCCTCCAAATAAACACTAGAAAAAACAGAAATCCCTCATACGAATTCATCAGTACCAGAGGACTCAGTCAATAAGAAACAGAGCAGATACTTTTAATCTCAGGGACATCAAACTGATTTAACCTGCTTTCTTTTCCAGCATCCTGGTACCTGCTGTGATCCATATTCATCCAGCATTACTAAACAGGGACAGCATAAACCTAACCCATGTTGACACACTCACACAGGATTTTTCCCTGTGACCTAGAATTGTGCTAACCTGGTACTTTGGGAGCCTTTGCAGATTCAAAAGCAAAGTTGCTTTCTTCCTGAGGTGCGATACCAAAACTAATAAATAAATGCAGCTGACAGCTGAAGATGGGGCATCTGCGTGTTACAGCAGCAGGACATATGGCCCAGCATTTTGGGTCAGCCTTAGCTCAAGGTGCTCTTCCTCCAGAATGGTTTGATGGGCTTGTACATTTCTGGGACGTCTGTGAATATGTGAAAATACCCTGTAGGCTCTGTTTTTTCTAAGGCCACAAGTTCTCCTCTTCTGCTTAACCTCTCAGATCTTCCTTCTGCTCAGGAGAGTCCTTAGTCTGCAAAGGGAATGTTGCATTGTTGCATATTCTTCACCTTGCCCTCATAATAATGATAGTTCTTTAATAATTGAAATCCACTACTGATGATAACTCTGGCTTTGTTTCCTCTCTAAATTCCAAAGAGGAAACTTTTGTCATGCCTATGAAAATCTACAGAATAAAAGCTGCTGAAATATGTCAAAGCTCTCTGTAAAACAAACTTTCAAAATCATTGTACCTGAAGTGATCAGGTGAGATCCACAGCTAACACAATTGAATTTACAAGTAGGAAGACAATTTCTGCCAGCACAGACTTTGACTCTTAATTAGTCTGGGGAGGTATTTGTGTGGACACCACAGGGTGTTTTGTCCTGGAGTGTCTGGTACACAGGCATCTAAGAAGGACTGGGCAAAGGGAGAAGAGAAGGAATGCAAAAGAAAATGCGAAATAATAAAAGGCAACAAAAACCATTCATGACATATCTGTTTCCAATTTTATTCTTAACAGATCTGGGTTTCTGGTAGGCTTTTCTGGTTATGACTAAACAAACTCTTTGGGAGCACTTCTGGTTTGTAAGGCCAGAAAATGTTTAGTGCTCACATGTCTTTTGGCTCTTAATGTTTGCTTGTTTGTGAAAAACTTCAACTGTTTTTTTTCTTTCCCTATTTTTTCAACAGAAGCAGAGATATACCAAAGATTTTGCAAAATTGTGCTAATTTTGTTGAGTGCTTCACTTTGAAAAGAACCTCAAAATTTTTTAAAAGAATCAAATATTTCCTTTTTCATTAAGTCAAGCATTTCAACTATTTAATTTGAAATAACATTCTATGTTGAAATTTCCTTTCAATTTTTTTGAGAAAAACAGTTTTAAAATGTTTTAGAAACCACATAAAATATTTTGGGTTGCATCACTTTTATAATGTTTCATGAAACTATAAAACAAAAAATAGTTTTCAATTTGATCATAAAGAAACACTTTCCTTTTTTGCTTTTTCTTTTTTTCCTGAACCACCAATGAAACAAAATCCATTTTTCTCCCTATTTGATCTATTGAAACTAAATGAAGAATTATTAAGATGTTGACTAATATATTTTCCCCAATGTTTAATATACATTTTAGAGGTTGTTTAATGTCACAGATGATATTCAATAACTATTTCACAGTGTTTCTATCATTCATGTATCTCTAGTGTTGAGGAGCAAGGCTGGGGTGGGTCACCTTGGGCTCCACATCTTGTGAGAAGACAGACATAGCTTTGATGATGATCTAGACCTTTTTTCTTTCCTGCAAGCAACCTGAAGAGACCAAAGGGTCTTTTAAATGCATGAAGATAATTTGTATAGAATAGAAATGAGAACATTTACCTTTATAAATAAAGAAACAGTTAAACAGTTTCTCTCTCTGTAAGGACTAAATATACATACATTATATATATATATATATAAAAGAAGAAAATTTTATAAACAGCTTCATTCTGTGTGGTATTAGGTAAATACTTGTTTCCAGGTTTCGTTTTAGTCAATTTATTAACTGTTTGTGTTGCAGCAATCTCTGTGCAGTCCCCTCTGATCCCTAGGAAGTTTTTTTCCTGTCACCAAGGGAGCCTGGCTGTGCATATGTTCCCTGCTCCTTTCATGAACCTCTCCTGAACAGCAGGCTTCCATCTCCTCACTAGGGCTCTCATTCTCTTCTCTTCTCTTCTCCCCAGCAGACCCTGAAGAAGCCTGGGAGCTCCTCCTATCCTCCTCCTCCCACTCAGTCCTCAAGCATGCTCATCTGCACTCCAGGGAAAGGAGGAATCTCTGCTCCTTCCAGGGGGTCCATCTGACCTAGTCACTCCCTTTTTAAAGGAAGGGAGAATAAAAAGTAAAACAGATGCTGTCCAAAATAAACCTTTTCACATGCCAGAAGAGAAAATCAGCACATCTCCCAGGCTTGGTTCTCTCAAATCCTCATCATGTGAATGCTTAGGCCCTCCAGCTGTTTGCTTCCTGTGTATGGAGCAATGAGACCCTGTTATGGTAACTTCTGCACAAACTGGCCAAGATCCATCGGAATTTTTTGATCCAAAGCTTTTTACCCATTTCCAGATTGCAATTTGCTCATTGCATTTTACGCAACACATGAAAGCAGAGAGAGTTAATCTGAGACTGTTTGTTTCTCTTTCAGGCTAATGAAAATAACAAGGGCTGCGTGGCCATCATTGTCTAACATGGTGTGCCTGTGCTGAAAAATCCTTGGGCTACCGTGCAGGGACTTTGATAACCACGCTGGACTTTTCTGTGTACCACCATGTCTTTCTTATTCTCCCCTCAAAAAGTGCTAATTGCCTTGACCTCAGTAGCAGGTGCAATTTGGGGTCCTCTGCAGCAGCCTGAGAGTATCTCAGTGTCTGTATGGATGTGGGCCAGTAATTTATGGCAGAATTAGAGAGAGAGATCAGGGTGAAGTTGAGAAACATTTTCAACATTTTTACTGCTGTATCTCACTGTCTTGCTATGTTCAGGTGTCTTATTTTCCTTCATGGAAGATTAATGGAAGTGACTGATGATGGTTTCATGCGGTTTAGGGCCAGAAAGGATTATTAGATCATCTTAGCCTGACATGCCATGCATTACAGCCCGTAAAAGGTATATGCACATGACATGGTGCAGTGCCGTGCAGAGATACACACGCTACCTCTGAACAAATTAGCTCAGCTACAGGAAGCAATAAAGCTGCATTAGACTGGGAGCAGTGCTGAAAGCGCTACAGCTAACGGAGTCCAGGCGCGGCAGCTCCCAGCTGTGCTCTCTCCAGGACCCGAACTGTCAATGCCCGACATGGCTCAAATGCCTCTAATAAATGTCCTCTACCAAGCAAGCTATTTAGATTTAAACTTTGCAGTTTTTAGGGATGCTGAGCTGTGTTTCACAGGAGAGGTGAAGACCATGGCACCGCTGACTGGAGGGGATTTCTCCACCAATGCCCCTCACACTATCACTATGAGGAAAGCAAAACCTCATTAAATCTCTGCCCGGTCAGAGGCTGGTGTGAGATGACCCACAGCAGTGCAGCTCAGCTTTGTGTGTTGGGTGGCCCCTGTCACAGGCTATCTCTACCAACAGTCTGTGTGGAGGAACCTGGCAGCTGAGCTTTTTGGCTTTGAGTCCTGTTTAACTAGCCTCACAGCCAGTGCTTGACAGCTAAGGCAGTGTGTGGAGACAAGACCACCTCTCTGCTTCCACTCAATTATTCTTGTTTTATAAGACTGTGGAGCATGTCAAGTCTATTTTTATTTTTTTCCGTACACTTGCACTGGTAGTGGAGGTAGTTAACCCACAGTATCTTTAAATTGATCATTTTGCCGTAATTGTCTAAAGCGGAACTGCTCAGTGTATAGGCACAACATTCAATCTTTATTCCTGCGTATATTACTTGGTAACATATTAATAGTAACAAATAAATTGGGGGTGGGAGGATGGCATTTTAGAGCAGATTATTTGGATCATTCTTGATGATCCTCTCAGTTATCTATCTCACTAATCTTTGAGTTATCTGCAAAATTTATTTACAAATATTTTTATACCATCTTTCAGATGACTGCCACATGTATAAAATAATATGGCTAAAAGAAATTCTCTATAGAACAGGAATGTATAGTCTGAGATCTTTCAGTGAGCTAATTTCAACCTGATCTGTGTAGTCTCTGTCAATTTTAAAGTGTCCTGCATTTTAGAGAAATCCAGATTTATAATGCTAGCACACATTGATTAGACTTGTAGTCTTGGCAAAAATGATTGTTTGGTCACAATTTTTTACCCAATCTGCAAATAGAACCCTAAATTCAAAATCTTTTAGTTAAATGAGTGATCTTCATTCAGAATTGTATTAATACAATTGGAAATGTTTTAATTGAAACAATTACAATTGAAAATTCCCCATTTTTCATGTATTTACAATACATAATGGTGGTTGCTCAAAAGTATGATTGGTTTCTATACAGCTTTTGCCTGTACACTATTTTCATACTCTATGTTAGTTTAAAATGATACCATCTTAGCACATATTTCCTCATGCCATCCTCTGAAGGTGATAAACTCAGTCCCTGGAACTTTATTGAATGTGATTGGTGCAGTGTTTTGTTAAAATGACACCTCCCAAAATTTCTATGGAAAATACACACCTAGCTACAGTTTGCACTCTAGAATAAGCATGCATAACCTAGAGATTTTCTTGGTCCTCTATATTTAAATTCTTTTTGATAATTTGTGTTGCTGTAGTCATGGTTATCTGAAGGTACATTTAGTGCAAATTTTGCAAAGGAAGGGAGTGTTTTTACTAAATTCATAGATGCAACTGGAAAAAACAGACAAGCTTTTGGACATGCAGTACTTTCTTCAGGTTGATTATATTTCAACTTGTGTTTTATAATGCTTTGTTATTTACCCATGTTTTATACTAGTATTTTATATTCCAGCTTGTTTTCAATCTTCTTTTAACTAGGATATCTTCTTGCTCTGTAAAATCTGTTTTACTCATGAGCAAGGTTTGTGTGTATCTAGGATTTTATTTTTTGACACATCTCATATTTTGAAAATACTTATCACTTTAAATATGTGGTTGCAATGACTGTTTCATTGCAAAATATACAAAAATTAGCCAACAAATACTATATATATACATATATGTATGCATGCATGAATACGTATATATATATAAGCAAATAATTTGCTCATATGCTCAGTCTTCACAAGGTAAATACAATCAGATCATGACATCTATACCTAGAAATAGTTTGGTCTATATTAGCATTTAACTCCTACTTAATTTAAATAAGATCCAAAACAGTTATCTTTTTTGATCTCAGGAGCTTCTGCAAAAAGATGTTAACATTTATTATTTTTAGAAATGCTTGAAAAATTTTTGATGCATGGGATGATGAACAAGCTTCTTCCAGGATGAAGTCATCCCTATTAAAATTTTTAACTTTGTTACACATTAAGGACAGATGTTAAAGAACAGTACAAGCTGTTATCTACCGTGGATAGGTTTTCTGTTGTGGATTCTAGACTGGCCCATAGATTTTTCTTTCAGTTATTTTTTCTTCTATGTAGATGCTTCATGCATAACATTTGCCTCCCATTCTGACCTTTTAGAAACAACTAAGAACGTCTTTGATGTGAAGACACTGTCTATGCATTTTTCCCCCATTTTATGCTTATGGGAGAAACTGTAAGTTTGAAAAGCTGTTTTAGTCATAACAACTACCTTACCTTATTTCCAGTACTAAATGCACAATATTTCTTCTCAGGCAAGAGGATGTCTAGATGCTGTTTTTATTATCTAGGCTCCACTGACCAATATACAAATGGTTAAAAATGTGTTACTTATCTGACCTCTTTTGTTTACATTATTGTGCAGAGGATACCATAAAACTGCTTTCAACACTTGAGGATATCTTCTAGGATTATCCTGTTACCACCCTCTGCCTCCATGGTTACATTAACAGCAACCTAATACCTCACCTAGAGATTATCCCATCCTCTACTGAGATGGTATCCATTAGAATCATGCAATCTGTCTCTGTCCATAGTATTTGTGTACTCCAGTGAGTACACACTCTACCTCTTTAGACTACTGGTAAAATTACTTACAAAGGAAAGAAGATATAATGCAATAAAGAGACTTCAAACTTTAGAAAACATAATTTTCAGGATCCTGGGAAAAGGAGGCATTTCTCACAAAATTGTGACAAGAAACGGATAAACTTAATTATACAGACCAATAAATAATTGCTATCACATTTTCCTATCAAAATGTATTTCATTGAGTTAATAGAACTACAAGGGAATAATTAAGTAAAAAAAAAAAAAATCTCCACGTTCATAATGGCATAAAAGCTTTATAGTAATGAAGTAAAATCATTACAAAAGCAAAAAGCACATATTAAAGTAGTTTCACTTTCATTAAGGTGTACCTAAATCCAGAAACAGAAAATAAAAAAGTTTTACATTTTAGAAAGTATCTAAAAATGCTGATATTTTACTTATCTCTTTCCATACAGGATATAAATAAATAACACCACTGGGAAAAGAAATAGCAGGTATGTGTTTGTTCTCTCAGCTACGTAATGGCACAGACATGTTTTAGAAGCCCGTAGGAAAAATGTCTGAGGGAGTTGGCTGAAGTAGAAGCCCTGCAACAAATACACAGATCAAAAATTTAGACATTATGGATAATTAGGTGGTGCTAAACAATGAAATTGTAGCCAAATATAGCTGTCTTTGACATGTTAACGGGGGTGTGAAACACCCATCTGTCTATTGAGTACCAGGTTTGGAATGGTGGTGGTTGTGAAAAAGAAAAAGAATACATGTTGGTCCTTACCTTCCTCCTCCATCTTTGAAGTCTGCATTTCTACTCTGTGCTTGTTGCAACCATCTTCAGTTTCACTATACGGCGCTCTGATTTTCCCTCCCATATCTGTGCCATCCACACAGGGAACAGTTCTAGTCAGGATGTCACACTTGGGGGGTGCAGCAGCTGTGCAGATCTACCATTTCTTTTAGCATCTGCAAGAGGCAGAGCACAGGGCATGGGGAGGCCTGCCTGTGCTGGCAAACACATCTAAGGACACAGCAGCTGCCTCAGTTCTGAGCTTGCTGTGACTCATGCCACTCTAAATTCTGCATGGGTCGGGTAATTTTTCTTCATCCCCCAACACTGAATTGCAGTTGTAGGCCATGGTTTCACTCTAAATAAGTAACCTTTATATTTTTTGTCTTCTGCAAACAATCAACAGAAACCTAAACATGTGCATAACAGAATATAGTAAGAACAGTGCTCTAAATTTAGAAGTCATGCATTTGGGATTTCAAAGCTGCTTCAAGTGCTGTTAGTATTTTTGGCAGCTCAGATTTATGTTAATTACATGAGGGTTGCTGGAGATGTCTCTTAGTGTCTGGACATTTTTGGTTGTACTCTTGTCAGTCTTGGTTTCCTGCATGCCACAGTCTTCAACCAAATGTCAAATTTTTGTTGCAGCACTGAAATCACAATTCCACACAAATTCTAAGGGCTGGAGAGAGCCGTATTGCATAGCTTGGGTTTCTGCAGCAGTATGGACTCAGTATTAAAAACCATTTAACATGTGACTACTGCTAAAGGAAGGAGGCACAGCTGGCAGCTGCGTGGATGAGCAAGCACATTGAATGAGGACATTTTTCAAGCACTGGTTGGGGAGAGAGAAAAAAATGCAAATAACTTCTTTGGCAGTGTTTATTTATTTATTTTGGAACTCACCCTATTGTTTATCATCATGATAGTTTTTGACAGATCATGTGTTGTGGTTACTTTGTATTTCAGAGGCGGATGTTCTGATAGAAGGGATTTTGCCCACCCCACTTATTAATAGCAAGGGATAATAAACTTTCATAACTGCACAGTTTATCATATCATATGTTATGCCTTGTCTACGGTGAATATTTTCATCCCTGAAAAGACAGACCATAACTTACCATAAATTGTGGCAGCCAGAATGTCTTTGCCAGGAAACGCGATGACCAAGCTGGGCAGACCACTTGGACTGTGCTATCCAAAGACTCCTGATTACTGAATGTGTTTGAATAAGAATTTGTGAATGCCCGATCAATGCAGTCATTCTCCCCCTACAACAAAAAGTGGCAAATGAAAAGTCCATTGCATTTCTATGCAAACCTTCTCCTTCTTGTCCCAGGTGTTTTACTTCACTCAGTCACATATGGCATCAAGGACAACTGATCAAAGAGATGTAGCAAAAAATCTGCTTCAGTCACTACATCAGGCTTGTAATGTCCAAGCCTTGTATAAAATCTTGCATATATTTATGGAAGCTTGTGTTTCCAGGAGAACTTAACAAGAGGAGGTGATGGAAGATGTGGATCTTGGCCTTTTTCATGCCACCATTCCTTTAACGTCTGTAGTGACAGCGGTCAACCATTGGCTACACAAAAAAGCAGTCTCAGGGCAGGATTCAGAGCAGTAAAATAGCATTGCCATATTATGAGTACAAACAGGGAGGACATTAGTGTCCAGTTAGTAGAGCTTGGTTAAAAAAAGCCATAAAGGCAGGATGGAAAAGTCTCATTTGGCTAGAAGCTGGCTCAGAGATTCTCAGTGGCTGCAGAGAGAACTGAATTTTTTTGGGATGCAAGGGCCAGAAGAGTGGGAATGGTTGCAGTGAAAGTGAGATGGAGAGGGGGAAAGAACAGAATTAAATGAAGAGCCAAGAGGAAAACCGTCGAGAGTTAAGGTATTTGTGGTTGTGTGGTGTTGTGGTTTTTTTTTTGGTTTTGTTTTTTTGTTGTCTTTTGTTTCATGTTGTTCTTCTGCCCAAATAGGTTGTCTTCATTGGGCAAACTGCTTCTATGGCAGGGAATGCCTTGCTTGCATATGAAATACCATCGCTCCACAGGCTCACCAGGGAAGGGGAATGTAGGCAGAATGCCCAGGACTACTTGCTGCCTCCAGGAACTGCCTACTTCACCATGTTTACAGCCAGCCCTGTTACGCTGTGGGGAGTTTATACCGTATCATACCTACACAAAGCGCTGCTTTCTACTGATGACATGCCTTCTTTAATTTAACCTGGCAGAACTAACTGTCTTAAAATTCTTCTGGCTGCAAAAAATACTGTCTGTGGCTGTCTGTGGCAGCTGATTGGAATATTCTCTTTACTCTTTAAGTACTACCCGGGGTATTGGAAGCAGATCTGAAAGACCTAGTGATAGTAACCCCAGCAGATGCCTGAAGCAGCGTATTCATAAGGTGAAGTTGCCCTTCCGCTAGTTCATGTGCACACCTGGAAAGGGGCATATTTTCCAGCAGGGGAACTCCCATCTGCTCTGCCCTTCAGGTCCCATTTCTCTAAGGCAGCTAAGGAAATCACTTCCGAGGAATAATACATTAGCATGTGTTTTTAACCTGGAACAGATCTAGATCTGCTAGTAGGCATATTATGAAACTCATGTGTGTGTCTACGCAATTCTCTGGATGTAATTTGTACAAGCAAAGCCATGGCTCGATTCTTCAGTTATGAGCCTTTGGTTCTCGGACTACAGCTGGCCAGGATGAATTTACAGAGGTGGCTGAGGGTACCGAGCCCACCCTCTCTCATTCACACTGCACCTTGCAGTGAGTACTCTTGCCCTCATGGTGCCAGAGCTCAGCTGCACCCTGTCCTTCATCTCACTCCCCTTATAATCAGGCATCTGTTTGCTCTATGCTTATTTGTACAAGACTTCATTGTTCAATGATTTCCAAAATATGGCCTGGAAGCTTGTAATAATAGCAGGTACATTTATTTATACACAAAACCCATTACAAAATTGAGGATTAAGAACCATGGGATTAGCTCCCATTAAAAGTGCAATCCAGCTACCACTCAAATAATTAATATATTTTTTTTTATAAAAAGCCTATTTCTCTACTTTTACAAAAAATATAGGATATTTGAAAATTAGCAATTAAGTCTACTTCATTGCTGAATGCATCTCTTTATAACTCAGTCTCCCTACACCTGTCTCAGACTTGCCTCCTCCCATATTCAGTCTGCAAAAATATGTGCAAAGGTCAAAACAACAAATTGCTAGGAGATTGCTGGAAATAGAGCGCTTAAATAGGAAATGGGGTTTTCTAATCTGTGCTTGCCCTAGTCCCTGTAAGGCCAAAAGGTTTTATGATGAAAGCAGAAGTCAGTAGAACCTTGCCACGTGGCCTCTCTCTAAACTAGAGACAAGAAGGATGAAATAAAGAAGTTGCATAGAAATTTCAGTACAGAAATTATGTGTGACTTGTATTGCTGTTAAGGAAATTGGGCAGCATTGCCCCATTGTGTTTACAGTTTTGAATCTCTCAGTCTGTGGTGCAGAGCAGGGTACCCATGTAGCTGACTTCTGTCTGGCTGCGGGCAGAACTCACCCAGCTCATACAACAAATGGTAGAAAACAAGTATAAGCACTAGCTGCTAGAGTGGAAGGATGAACTATTTCCTGGCCAAGATGTTTTCCTGAAGAAACAGGTGAAGAAAGTCAAGAGATCTTTAACTGGTCCTTTTTTTGTTCTTTTTCAGAATGAATCAATTTTTCTGTGTCAGCTACACATGATGTCTTGGGGCACTGTGCTGTGGCAGACAACCAAAAGTGTTAGTGGGAAGGGATGCTTTTCTGAAAATATGTATGGAAGCAAAAAGACTAAACAATATCTTTCTTATATGAAAGCTCACTTGAAAAAATCTTGGAATATTGGAAAAGGTTGGGAAACTACACACCTTAAAAAAAAATGTTGCTGGTATTGGGATATCAGGGGAGGTGAGTAGAATAACCTCTGTAGGGACATTACATGTAGGGACATTAGGAAAAAATAATTACAAAGTTTAATACTGTCAGTCTCTTTCACCTTTAGTCTGTGACTGACTTCCTCCACTAATTTGCTATGTACCTCATCCACCATTCTGCACCATGACAAAGACTGTCACATCTTTTTAGGCAGCAGTTGCAACAAAGGATACTGAGCTTGATAAAGACTAATGGTGTCCACTTAGTGCCTCAGGCTGTTTGAACAGCATACTGAACTATTGTCCCTGCAAATATCAGCATTTATAATTTTTCAGGTGTGCTCCTATGCAGCTGTATTTAACACTAACAAGGGACATCTAAAACACTCTCCTGAAGGAAAAAAAACCAAATACTAAATATGCTTACCCATAAAAAGAATTTTTGTATAATTATTATGTGTTCAATTATTACAAAATAAATATTGTCAAGTAAAGCCTTTAAATTAAATTCTTGCAATGCTTACACAAAAGTAAGACTATAAATGATCACTGTAATTTATGTAATTTACTATTACTCACTTTTAGAGTGAGTAATAGTTTTATTATCTTAGGGCCTTGTGCTCACAAAATCTAATGTTACATAATTCAGCATATTTCATCCTTCTCTAGTGTCAGTGGATGATGAGTAAGCCAAATGAAATCTACACCCACTAACCTTGTTGAATAAACTCTATTAATCTTCTCATAAAATAATAGATTTTATTCTTTCTACAGGTATGGAAAGAAAATGAGGAAAGTAAAGGAAAGAGAAGTAAAGAAAAGTGCAGAAACAAAAATGAAACAGTGGTATCTGTCATTCAGATACCACTAACTTCAAACCACAGTATATTGTTGTTTCTGAGCATATTTTGCAGCCCTCGATTGTAGCGATACCTCATTTTGATCTGTTCCCTGACAGTTATGTTTCAGGCACCAGAACGTATTATTTTCTCATTATATGACATTTAAATTATTATATTTCTATTATATTAGTAGTACTGATGATGCCATTATGTCTTTTTTTCCTCTGTTAAGTGATATCTAACTTCAGCCTTGAGGAATTCCATAGTTTGACCCGCTGAGAGACTGTGTCATCATAGACAAACATTTAGATGTCACAGGTCTCCAAAATTCTATCATCTTTGCTGTTGCCTGAGCAGATTTAACTGAAAAAGCTGTACATTTATTTTTAACCCTTTCAGCTGAACTGGTGGGAAAATCCTGAAAATTGACAATATGTGGCAGAGTTAGTGTCACTTTGTGCTTTGGAGTTATTTATTCATTCATTTCTAGTTGATATTTCTTGCTAATGGCATCAGTCCCAAACATGATTTTTCACAAGATCATGTAATGTTTGAGGAAAACTTTTAAGAACCATCCATTAAAAAGTCTTTAAAAATTAGTTTTTTTGAACTTCTTTTGGATATTTGAGAAAAAAGAATCAACTAAATTTTTGTTTGTTTAAGCTTTGATCCATTCAAAAAAGTTCTATAGGTTTTTCAGGCATAATTATCCATCACGAAAAATCTTCTCCTCAATATTTTATGTTTATCCACATGCCAAATAATCTCAGGGTCATCTTCTGTTCAGATTAATTTCCTATCTTTTATCAATCACTGATTTTATCAATAGTTTCATATTATTGATAGACTAAGTGGAAGGAATAAGAACTGATCAATAATATTTCCTATTTTATATTTTTACTGGAGAGTTAGAAAGATTTTTTCTTTGTTTAATAAAGGTTAGTTAGGCTTCACTATTAATTTGACTTCATTAGGATATGTAGCATTAGGTCAACAGAAAAGCAATCCAATAATGCTTAACTAGACTGCTCAAAGTTCTCCCACCACATTATTGTTCTTTTTGTATGGTATGTGTGTGTTTCTGCTTGTTTTTTTTTTTTTTTTCTTTTTTTTTTAGGTTAGTTGCTTGTTTGATTGCTTTTTGTTGTTGTTGTTGGTTTTTCCTTTTTCTTTCTTACTTTTTTTCTTTTCAAAGATATCTAATGGAAAAATGTACAAAGCAAGTTTCTGTAAATTCCATATTCAGTTGGATCAATTATATTACTCTTCCTAATTCTTTTTAAAATCATATCATGCTTGATTAGTCCTTGGCCAGTGTCAGTTTAGAGGGCCTGTAATCACTATGGTCTTCCTGTTAATTTTTCTAAAATATGGACACAATAACATGTCCATCTTGGGGAACATTTCCCAATTCCTAGAAAAACAGCCCTAATAATCTAAGGTGTTATTTTATAAGGTCTTTTGAAAATGCAAATTTTCTAGAGTTAATGGTTTGAAAATGTCTAGCTTTAGCAGATGCTGTATAACATCCAGATAATAAATTTTCCATCAGCAATTGTTTAATCCTCATAACACTGTCTACCTATGTAATCTGGTTTTCTTCCAAACAGAGTTTTGCCTGCTTGCATTAATTCTTGGCAATTCTACAGTTTCTATTTTTCAGGATTTATTTTCTTTTTCATAATATTCCAAGTATCCCACCTAATTGGTAATTGAGTAATAGCCCAATGGGACTGTGCTTTAATTTAAAGAATCTTTCAGATGAAATTAATCTCATCACATTTATGCCTAGTGCCAAAATACAAAACAGGAAAGCTAACATTTCCATGCCCTGAAAGACTCCTGCAAACATGATTTTTGATATTTAGGGAAAAATTATATTCAGAGATCAAAAATATAATTGATGAGGAGGGGATGTGATGAGGAATCCTGCTTCTGGATTCAAACACAGCAGCATAACAAAGAAACATCTTGTCTGTCAGGAAATAACCTCAAATGCTGAAAATGGTGCTGAGCAAGCAGACCAAGGACAGCTTAATGCTATCCTGGAATATTCTCTGTATCCTTGTCCTAGGGTTACTGGAAGTGACTCAGGTGCCAAAACAGAGTCCAGATACATATGGAAGTCCTATGCAGGGATGTCAGATATGAGATGAAACTCACAGAAGACCTGTATACTTCTAGATCAACAATTGAGGACCAAGTAGGATGATGGAAATAATCCAAAAATAGGCCATGTTTAGACACATGTTCATTGCTGCCCTTTTGCAAGGCTGAAAAATATGACCTATATTAAGATGTCATTAATTGTGTTATACATTAATTTTCTTGTCTTTTAGATTTGTATTTAACATCTTGAGTTCTCTAAACTCAAAAGAGCAGACAGAAATTAGAACTAAAGATACAAAGCAGTGCATTTTACGAAGTACCTACAGAAGTCATGTCCCAAGCATCTTAAATATGTAAAGTGTTTGAAAACTTTTAATCCTAAATGCTATTTATAAAATAAGTCACTAAAATGTTAAAACACATGCTGATCAAAGACTCCCAGAAAAGAATAGTAGACTCTCATTCTTCTACTAACTCACATTTAATCTATAATGTGAAGTAAATAATTTCATATGTTTGCAGACCGATTGACCTACTTGCAAACTCAGTCTAGTTATATTTGCCACTTCTGCAGAACCTTTTTTGCTGCCTATGGATGAAAGGGTCTATCCAAAACAAAGATTTTAGTTTATGGAAAGGAATTTGACGTAGAGAAACACTGAGTAACTTACTAAAATTTGTAGTTAATTCTTTTAGATGCAGAAGCTTTGCTGTGAACACATCATAACTCTTAATCTGTAATTCCTTTAACAAAAATGTGTGCTGCAAATAAAGTGAAATTAAAAATTCAACAATGTTTAATCTCACAATAGCCAAAGAAATTATTTATTTAAAAGTAATATGTCTAAGATATATGATAATTAAAGTAAGATAATACAACGGGGATGTTAGTGCATCTTGAAAACTATTTTTTTTCGTATTTTAACTTTTTGGCCATGGTTATGACACACCTTCTGATGGATCTGTGACCATTAGCAAGTGCACAATGCCATATGTCCTCATGCACATGGCTCTGATTCAAAAAAGGAAATAAGAAAAGTCTGAAGGACACATATTCTGAAATGAAACAGGCAATTCTCACAAGATGTCCGTCCATATTTTTCACATCCAAAACATTTGTACAGTTCAGAAGCCTTCACGCTTATATCCAGAGCTGTAAAATGAGACTTCAAGGTTTTGGAAATTTGGCCATCTTTACTTAGTAAGCTTCAATCATGAACGTTTTAGTACTGACTTCCTGTTTGATTTGAATAGCAAAGACATATGTTATTCTTCTCACATGGCTGTTTAAGCCACCTGTCCACAATAAAAGGACATACACAGGTAGAATCTTCACAAACCTGTGAGTGAAATATTTTGCCTTAACATTTAGGATTTACTTGAAAAAAGTTGTGTTATATTCTGCAAAAAACAAGATTCCTACACTCTGTGATACTTTTGCATAAGGACTGACCTCAGTCCTGAAGGTGTGCTTCAAGAAATATCTTCACTCTGTCAGAATTTTTATGCCTTGTAGTTTTTAAGGAATATTATTGAAATGGTTCCCTTTTATTATATTTCATGCATGGAGAGTATATTAGTATACAGATACTACCTTGTCTCTTTGGAAAGCATTCAGAACTGCAGACTTCTAAAACATGCTGGCTTTCCTAGTTACCATAGTGTTTATCTAATTCGAATAACAAAGCCTGAAAACCTCTAATAACACCAAAAAAGAAAGAAGGTGGAGAAAAAGGAACCTCTGATAAAAGGATTTTGAGTCTGCTATAATAGTACAATTCACACCAAATTGTTTTAATTCAAGTATTTAGAATGCAGTAACACATTTCAAAACCATAATGTGTTTGTAGATAACCCAATTTCTTTATGCATAAAAATCTCAAAAGAGAGATGTGAGTTTGTTACTTAGTTTTGATCATTTATTTTGTATAAGTAATGACTATAACCTAAAATACAGTGTGTTTCTTTTTTTTTTTTTTTTTTAATTTCAGTAAAATCTCTTCCATGTTTAGCACTTGAAAAGACAGACTTTTTTTGAAACAAATGCAGAAGGGCTTACAGTAAGTCGATTTAAGTACAGTACAGTGGAGCCTGGATCTAGAGCAGACTAGGTACTCCTTCCAAACATCCCTTGATGAAGCTTAAATAGGGCAATAGGATGCCTCTGGAATAGTAGATGTGAAGATGCCAGCATGGGAGAGCCTTATCTCTGCTCTGTATTCCACCATGCAGAAGCCTTCATATGGGTCTCTCATGGCAGACATCTGCAGGGAATACCTTTCCTAACAGCCTTTTGATTTTTAAAGGTGAAACCAACAATTCTCCCCATTTTCTCTCCCATTAAAGTGCCACAGGTTTGGATGGAATATTTTGAAAGGCTTAATTTTGTCCAAAGTCAAACAGGAGGAAAAAAAAGGATTTTTTTCTCTTTTCTCCGTGGGTGTTTTTCTTTTTTTTTCTTGGGGTAGTGATTTTTCTTCCCCACCAAAATTGTCAGACATGCTCAATAGCTGTAAAGTGAAGGTGAGTCTAGGAGAGGCCAGGAGGCACATTAGCCAGATGGCCTGTTAAAAAGGAAAAGATTTGGATAATGGGTAAATATTCTGCCAGAGTATAACTAGCAGCAGACAACAGAAGAAAGTACAAGTCTCTCGATTGGATCATGTATCTGTAAGTGAACTTTTTTTACAGATTTACACACCCTAGCACAAGGCTGTGTCCAGCAGGGTGTCTGCCTCCCAGGCTTTGTCATGCAGCTGGGAGCTGAGAGGAGAAGAGAGGGGAAACTGCTTGTAACATAGTCAAAGGTAGCACAAAACAAAAGACCAAAGATGGCATCCTACCCTACAGAAACGTACTCTAAGGTTTTCCTGGTTCTAAAGACACCTTGGAGGGTGAATTTCTTCAACCACAAGTCCATAAGTGCTGTGGTAATGGATGAGTGGAATGTCATCCCAGCTCTCCTGCATCCCACTCAAAATCTGACTGAATGGACAAAGGAGAAAAACAATAACAATTTGAAGGGGGGGGGGTGGGGGGGTGGTGGGGGGGAGGAATTTTTTCCCTGCAGCTCAAAGCTCTGATGTGTGGAAGTTATGCTGCTCTAATCAACCACCACAGAACACTCTGGTACAACAGCTCTATGGGATGCAGACACAGAATAACAGTCTAACTCTCAATGTGCTTCTCCCAGCTTCCTCTCTGCATCCTTTAGGAATGACAAAAATTGTGCAATAAAATTCAAGGACACAGAGAATTAGAGACTTCGTCTGCAATTCCTCCCATGGCACCCTTTTAGCCTCTGGGTCCTTATGCTGTGAGATTTAATTTTTGGCATAAAAAGATTTAAGGTTTGGGGGGAGTTTACTTGGGCTTGTTTAACAGATATTTTTAAAGCTTCAGGCAGTAAATACAGACTCATTTGGAATGTTTATATGCCTGGAGTTTGAGAAAGAACTGTATCAGCTGAAAAAATACATTTAAAACATTATTAAAATGTGTATTTACATAAAGAGCAAGTTTGTTCCTGTTTGGGTACTTGGTTGACTGCACACGGAAAAGACCACTTTAAAGTAAACAAATGAGTATTTTAGTTAAATGATTACTCTCAGAAATGTAGAAGAATAACTTGACAGCTAGGATACCCCCTGCAAACTTGCTCATAGCATCGCTCCTGGCTGCCTACTCTGACTTCTCCCACACTCTGGCTGTAGTAAAGGAAGTGTAGACTCCAGACATGGCTATCATAGAGCTTTTCTTCATTTTTCCTAGTGACTGCAATAGGCTGAATCACAGTCTTGCACAAATAATGGCATTGTTACTCCAAGTGTAAAATATAGGAGGATAAAGAAGTTAAGCTTTTAAATGCAAACTAAAACAACATTCCTGTACTTTCTGCAGTGAAATAAATGCCTAAGAACAAGTCACGTGTGCTTTTCCACCTATTGTTTTGTGAGGCTGACTTAGAGCTCCAAATAGTGCTTAGATGGACTTGAAACATGAGTACATGGAAGAAAGGTGGGACGTTTAATTTAGGACCTTCCTCATCTTCAAACCAGCAATTCCTACTTCTGATTGCCTTCTTGACACATTATAGGGTAGCATAATGTTCAGCTGGTGCATTTGTATGTACAACAGAGATGATTACATAGGTCCAAGTCCTACAACTGGGCCTATCTGGATGGCTTGCACAGGAATAGCTATGTCAATTTGCAGCACCAGGTCAATAATTATCAGAGTGTTCCAACTCTTTGTGCTGAATAAGATATCTTTAATTTATGTTAAAGATGAAGGAATAATCTATACAGTCTGAAATTTGTCCTTGGCATTCACATATGGTAAATAGCTTTATAGCTACATTTGCTATTCTACCAGCCTAAACAGAATTATTCCTCACAATTCTTTGATTGCAACTGCTTTGATTGTGAGACTTGCACAACTAGGATCTAAGAAAAATTATTAAAAGAAATAAGTTGTCATTCAGCTCTACTGTTCAGTCACATAAGAGTATTTTCCAACAAAAAATACTGCTTTTCCATGACAGGGAATTAACAAAGGATATTCACCATCACTCGAAGAAGCTTTTCCAACTGAAAGCAGTGTTCTTGTATCTGAGAGGAGAGTACTCATCATCAAGACTGTCCTTTTTACCTATGATGGGGGTCACTGTGGATCATCAGGGGAATTCAAGAACAGGCCACAGTGGAAAACTACAGGAAAGTGACACTGTGTGAGTACCTTGCACTGGAGCACACTCCAGTGTGGCACTATAAACTTTTAGGCATCTTCGTCCTTGTGGACAGGCTAAAACAAAGCAGACCACTGTGAACATCCTGTTTGCAGTCCAGATATATTGGTGAACAGATAAATGCTCTGACTGCTAATCTATACTCGGCTGGAGTTACCCCTTTAGCATTTGGTCATCAGAATGATCACTTGCAGTCAGAGTAGGTGGGAGAGGAGTTTCTGAGAAATTCCTCAGCTACTTCAAGGAGATTTACACAGGTTATGGTATAAAATCCTATCAATAATTTAAATAATATATCTGATTTTCCTTGAGATTAATTGGGAGAGATTGATATGGTTTGTTCCAGCATTTCATGGCAATGTTGGTAACTTCCTGGTGGAACACACAGTTTGGGATCATAATGGTTTCAATTCTTACAGCTGGATGGGGAATTCAAAGAGTGAAATAAAAGAGTAATTTTGTGGACAACAGTAGAAATTAGTGTCCAAAGCATGCATCTGCGTGGTGGAGAGTGACAGAGAAGATCTCAGTCTAACCTTAACACACTTGGCACATGCACACAACACAGTGAGTTGTGAGCAATAACTCAGATTTGAGGCTTAGTACTTGCACATGAACCATCTCAAAACTGAAAATGGAGCCACAGAAAATGATGCCTGTTTTACCACAATGGGGACTTACCTTTGAAAATGACTTAAAAATCCTAAAAAAGTTTTGCTAAGAAAGTACATTTACACCTTCAAGGGTACTACATTTTATATGCACACTTACTATATTTTCAAATATATAATCTGTTTTTTAGGGAAATGAAGAATGTGATAAAATATTTATAGTAAAAAGACAGAGCAAAAACCTGGGGTTTCTGCTCTCATCTCAGCACTATAGGTATATTGCTTTTTTGGGGGGTGTATTTTTTAATTTTTAAAATTTGCATTAAATGTATAGTGAAACATTTATTTACTAACCAGAAGCATATCTTAATTAAATGATATTAATAAAAGCAGAAAAACTCCACAATTAAAATATATAATTCTTTGATATTAAATGAATGCATTATATTTCCTGCTTTTCTGCTACAGTCCAAGTAGAAAAATGCTTGATCACTAATAAAATACAATAACCATTCTACTCATGAGATTTAGCCTGAGAAATCACTTGCTGTTATGGACCAAGTTACTCTGTTAATCCATACACATGGGATTAACAGCAATTGTATCCTTTGGGAAATCATGCAGCTTTCTAAATATATTTCTAGTTTTCTTCAGAAGTACTGGTAGGGAAACAAGAAGTGAAAGAAATATAGAGAGTGATTTCCCATGGTCTTTGAAAATCAATTCATCTAATTGTATTACATTTACATAACTCCTAGGCCTTTTGCTTAAAAAGTGGGCTTCTTTTAATCCATCTGTCATACTTTATTCTCCTACAGGATAGAAATCACAATGTGCTTCAGAGTTAATCATTAAAGACTATGAATTGCAGTTTTATGAACAAAAGGGCACAGGCACTGGCACAAACATACATTATATCATCTTATCACGCTATCTGCTACACACTTAACCGCCTTTGATCTTATCTAATAATAGATATATTGCTGAAATAATCACCATTTAAATATATTAGGTTGTTTGACATAGGTACTACACACAAGGAAAATCAATAATGATTATACAATCACCAGATACAATGTAAACTGCATACCGCAAATGTCTTTACAGGGTTAGATAACATCACAGAAATCCTAATGAACGTCAATAGCCATTAGTTTTTAGAAGCAGCACTTGAACTTTTGGGATTTTTTTTTTTACAGTAACTAGTCCAATCTTAGGTGCAAGACTTTGAAACCAACAAAGATCAAAGAAAGAATGACAAGTAGACTTAACAAATACATCTCTGGAACTGGTCAATATTTGCTGCTCTTTTGAAAAAAGAGCATATATTTACTATATTTATATATAGTAAATATATATATTCACTCCTGTAGTAAGTAGAATATATGCTAGCAAGATTACCCAGAACTTTCAGGTGAAAGCATTATTTTCACTTTTTTTTTTTGTGATGATAACTGAGCTAAGAACCACCACCTGTTAACTCTCACAATTTGCAGGCAGGTCATAAGAGGTAAGGTCAGTATATGGAATTCCTTAGCAAGACTCTATTCCACAAGATAAAGTTCAACCAAACAAAATTATAACGAAGTGTACTATTAAATGTGTGTTCAAAATCAGAATGCAGTTTGTGAGTACTGCTTTCTTAGCTCAGCTCCTCTGAAATTGACACTGTAATATTCTAGTTGTACTTTCTGAAGCTACATTCCTGTATAATTTCAGTGTGTGTCTATTTGGCAGGATTTAATATTAAGCTGTAATATGATATGTGGACTTGAAAGGCTCAAAAATTAATCCTTTTGTATGGAAACTGCAGCGGTCATTAGAGAAATAGACAGGTTTTTGTCAGAAGTTGAAAATTAAAAGGGTTTTGCATATTTTGGAATAGTAAGAACACAAGGACTTTCAGCAATAGGAGCAGAATCCACCTTTAATCAAAGATGAGAGCAGTTTTATCTCTACACAAAATCAATCAGTAGTTCTTGGTACTTTCCAGATGCAAAAGAGAGTGTCCAATATAATTACACTGACATAAAGGTCCTGCTGCTATCCTCACGTATAAGATATAGAAGAGATTTTGTAGATAAGCAGGCTTTGAAAACACTCACTGAGCTGTAAAGCAATTTTGTCTCAATTAACTGCTATTTTAAGCAATATTCAGAAGGCAAGATAGTGCTTATTTTGTATTTCCAAAGCTTTGAGTCAAACAATTTTAAAATCTCAATTTATAAATAAACACTGAAAGACGATTTAAAGTTTCTCAAAAATATAACACTCTTTTATAGTGTCTTATAAAATTAAAATATTTTGGAGGTATAGAACCAGCAGTTTATAACCCTTATCTTCTATCTGCTCTAACATGGCTGTCAAATTTACTGTTTAAGCTTTTCTTTGTAATCACACTATTACGCACTTCATCACCTTCCCCACCCCCATCATTCGATCTAATGGTTTTAAAGGGAAAGGAAATTACTTGTCTTCACTGCCAGCACTTGACACTTTTATGGGTCATTTGTAATGAAGCTATTCTTTGGTTTTAATGGAGACCTTGATTTGGACCAGTGTGAATAATTGTCAAAAGGTGATTAATTAAATAATCACCACCACCCTGTAAAATGGATCAACATATTACATTACACTGGTCCAAAAGTTATTTTATTCCTGCATTAGACTTCAAATTCTATGCATTTAAACAAGCCTTAAACTGGGCAATATAATTTACTACACATTAATTATACATATCATGTGGCTAAAGTATGGAAAAGTGTTTTACACCTTTTTTAACTCTGCAAAATATGCTACCAAGGCTTATTACAATTAAAGATCCTTTGGGGGAATAATATTCTTGAATGACAATACTCACACACACACATGGATTTACGTAATGTTCTCTACACAAATGTAGCATTGAGAAAGGTCCTTGTGTTTTAGAAACACAGTTTTAGGTGAAACATGCATTTTAAAAAACCCATACAACTTCACAGTTAGTTACGTCTGAACAAGAGACAAGCACATGGTCAACAGCCTGTACAGGAGATGGATAGATATGTACTGTTAAATTGTGAAATATTGTTCTTCAGTTTAGTCAGGCCTGTGCAGGTTCATGTACTGCTAACTCTTCCAAGTAATAAACTTTTTTAGAGCTATGTCTTTTACTATATGTGTTATTGCCTTCAGTTCCTTCTAGACAGCTGAAATAGCATTAGCAACACTTATGATTTACTAAAGGTATATATAAATGAAATGCCAGGATCCTGAATTCCAGTTTTTGAGACTGGACAGGACAGTGTATTTGTGGATGAAATTTTCCAGAAGAAATGAAGCTTAAAACTACTGCTGTTTAAAGTATAAAGAAGCACCAAGGAAAGTGCATATATAAATAGTCATTGTGGGAAACTAGAGAGAGAGAGAGAATTTTTTTGAACACATTTTTGCACTTGTTCCAGTGTCTACAAAATACTTCAACAGACTGACAAGAGTCACATTTCAGGCAAACATTAAATAGCACCAACATGTTAAATGATGATAGAAAAGGCAATAGTTCACTGAAATATGTGTGTGTCTGCTGTACACAAAAGGCAAATAGCTGTTTTGAACTGTGAAGACTATTTAAAGGTTTAGTGTACACCTTGGATTCCTGCTGCCTACATAAGTACAGAGACCTAAATCCACTGCATACTGGGACTAAGTGATCAAAGCAGTAGTTAAATCTATCCATGGAAAATCTAAGTAGCCTTTGGAGGCAACTCTTTGAATGCAGATTAGTGATTTCATTGAAGTAGTCAATCAACTGTTTTTTTCTGGTTGTTAAAATGTCACCGAGTGAACAAAGTAGATTAAAAAAAAAAGATGAGCAAAAAATAGTATTTCAACTTGAACAAACTTGCTATTTGTAGACTGGATCACATGAATCTGCTTCAGTCAAGATCATTTCAGAGGTAGCTACAGGAATGAATCCCACAAAGGGACTAAGTTTAATCATCCAATCCCAGACTGTATTGATTTTGGAACTACTTGCAATGACTATATAAATAAGCTATTTCTTTGCAACTGTATCTGGAGTCGGTCATGAACCCAAAACCTTCACAACCTGGTCCAAAGTGAATTATGCCCTGCAGAAATAAATTAATAAAACTAACACAGCTAGGCTTCTCTACCAACTTATTTTCACGTTTCAAGAGCTTAAAAATATAAAATCAATAATCATTTAGTCATAAGGGTAAATGAAGCGACATAACATCAAAGTATACCCTTTAGCCATTCAAGTCATTCTAGGTAATTTATCTCATCAAAAGGCACTGGTAATAATCCTTTCCACTCTGAGACAAGCTGCCACACAGCTGCTGTATTATCCTAGAGTAAACAAGTTTGGAGAAAATATTAAAAATCAATATCTGTTTCCTTCTATCAGGCCAGATGGCATCCATCATAAATCTGCCTTTGTAAAGAGTTCTTCAGATTTAGCAGCTAGACTGTGAAAGACAACTGAATTAACAATATAAAACTAAGGCCGCTTTAATAGGAATTGACAGCTAGATTTCCTTAAACTTACAATATTGGGGAAACTGAACAATTTGCTAAAATTCAACAGATATCGAAAACAATGGAGTACATTAATGTGCTATTTAAAGGAAGCTTTGAGTAATGTTAGACACTCTGAGCAGTTAACATTAACTTCACAGAATCCATAATGGCACAAACATGAAAGACTCTGAATTGTAATTTTTTGCATTCCTGTGGTTCTCATGCTACAAAACACAGCAATCACCTCTCCTCTGAGGGTCTGCCACACAGTCCTGTTGCTGTCAGGCTGTACTTACAAAAAGTTTTGAAAAATGGAATCCTATTACAACATCCTGAACACAATAGTTGCAATTCTTAATCAGACTTTTTACTAGCTGTTTAAAGCACTGCTGCATTGAAAAACAAATCTGAAAATTCATCTGTCTTTTACATACAGCTTTAATACTGGTTGCTCCATGAAGAAGACATCTCCCTTCAAAGTTCAGCACAAAGTAGATGCTCAAAGTGAAAAAGACTGTTGTAAAGACTGACATATTTCATGTTTTATATTCTGCCAAGGGATTTTTCCAAAGAATTGTAGAAACAGGTTAAATCTATTGTAAACCTGTGGAATGGGGTGTTTTGTGCTGGAGAAGGCTCTTAAACATTTATAGTTCAGACTGTACCAGCTCCCTATTGCTGACATGTGGACTCATCTGCTCAGTCAGCCCCTTTCATCCTCCCCTGCTGTTTTTACTTAAACAATCTTCTATTCCTTGGGTGCATCCAGAATATGGAACTTCTAACCCTAGCCTTCAAGTGTGAAAGACCCAAGAAAAACCCACCCTGTCAGTGTTCAAGGTGACATCACTGCATGTGGCTTTTGGAGGGGTTTGAGAACCTTTCTTCAAACAGAAACATTGCTGCAAGATTACTTGCAGTGTGGCTAATCACCACACCATGATACAGTTTGATGCCAACTCAATTTCAAGGTTTGAAGCCAGAGAAATCTAGGTCTCTTCTGGTTCACACATGACACAGATATTTATTTGCTGAAGAGGCTTCAATTAGTCACTGACTGTAGTATAACTTACTTGTGACACTGTATTTCAAATTTCATCAGAAACATATGCTGTTTAATCAATCCATCATTTATTCTCAGTCATCTGTATTTTCCCAAAGTAGATGCTTATTCATTTCTCTGTGCTGAAGAATGACTCAGATTTCACAACAGTATGCTTCCTTATGCCTATATAGCCCCAGAGCGCAATAATTTACAGTCTTGCCAAATCTGTGGCCAGGACCAGATGAATTATTTGTTGAGCTTTTTGTAATTCTGTATTTGGCATTAGCTAATTGATAATTTCCATATTTTCAGCCCATTTACACAAAACCATAAACATCAGGAGATAAGGCAACATATCTTCTCTCAAGAATACCTGAGAGAGGCATAGCCCATACAAATCTTTCCAATCTTAGGGAGAGTAAATGGGTGAATACTTAGGGTACCAAGAGAAGGATTTGCAAATCCACAACTGACAGGAGCCTGGGGTTGAGGGCAGCTCCATTTCATAAGGAATGGGGAAAGCTGCTGGGATATATACTGGCTTGCTCCTTGGCCTCTGGCAGCACTCCCAAGCTTCTGTTTCTTTTCTTAGGTACAGCAGATGTGATGGGCAGAATGATCATTTGACTAGTTGCCCAGAGGAGCCACTGGCTCTCCTAGAGCAGTTTTGATAGAACTGCAGTAAATTCTTCATTTAAAACAAGTCAAAGGCGTGAACTCTTCCAAAATAAGACGGAGGGGTCCTGTGTCACTCAAAATACTATACAATACAAACGCCAGTTCTGTCTGCTGCAAAATTGCCTGGCTGGCAGAACGAGCAACTACAGCCCTCCTTTAGTCTCAGCCGTGTATGACATGGCTTAACTTATTTGCAGGAACCCACATCTTGCTATCAAATAAGCAATCATCTAGAGATATGAGACTTGGAGGGCTTCCAGCTTTCAGGATTCTTCTCTTGCTCCCATGCTAGCTTCTCTCCTTCTCACAAAGATTCCCCCTTCTCTATGCTCACTGATCACTGGGTTTAGAGCACCAGTGACTTTGTAGTGAAATTTGCTAGCATAATAAGTTTCAGTTAGTAGCTGAGCTGGAGGGCAAAGAGAGTCTTGTGATATGATAACATTTTCCTATGAAATTGCACCTACAAAGAGAGCTGGGACAGAAGTGCAAAGCTGTGGGAGGAGGGAATAAATTTGAAGATGCACCCAAAGAAAGCAAAAGAAAAAAAAAACCAAAAACAAACTGGTCCTCTTAAAAAGCCTGAATAGAGATTGGCAAGATGGGTTAGATGTTTAGCACAGATATAGATATGTTTTTGGGAATAGGATCTGGGTATCATATGACTGGAAAAGTCTACTTACTCTATGGCATCCAGGTGATTTGAGGCAGTGTTTCTTATGCATTTCAAGGCTCCCCTTTTCAAATTTGTATCAGTTCTCATTCACATAAAAGGATAGAGAATGAAGGACTGATTGTGCCAGAAAAGTCATTAGATTTAAGTTATTTTCTCTTCCTGCAGATCTTCCATGAGATAAGATGGTTGCATTGAAGGTAATTATATAATATATGATCATTTAAATAATAAAGGTAGTGAGACAAACATGTTGTTATTTTTCCTTAGAAACTATAATCATTGTATGAAGCTATATTATCAATGCTAAAGGCAAAGGAGTTAAGTTTTTATTAAGCAGAGCTTTATAATTACTCTGACTATTTTGTTTTCTCCAAGTAAAATTATTATTGATGTTATCGTTCATATGAACTTAATGTTAGACAAATAAAGGTAATTATTTCTGTAAATATTGACAGTATTAAACAATTTATTAAGTCAAGTAGAAAGTTTCAAGTTTCTTCTAAAATACAATGGTTGAAATAATATTCTTTAGTATTTTTATATATTTTGACTTGGTTAATAGCAATACTAACTCACAGGGTCACAGTAGATATAATGAGTTAAAAAAGTTTCTAGTGGCTCAGTCTAGAGGGCCTAAAGTCTTGCCTAAATACAGCAACTTACAAATGACTAGTCAGACTTCAAATGACTCCTTTAAAAAATCCAACATATTGCTTGCTTTTGGAGGTAAGTTCAAGAGGTAGGAACAGAGGCTGCAGTATTTGGCAGAAATTAAAGGTCTTTCTAGAAAAGAATAAGTAATCTGCTGTAAAGGGATTGCAACTGCTCCCCTCATATTTACAGCTGAGAACCTTTGACATTTTGCTTTATTTTGTTTGATATGGACTGAACTACAAGTACTGACTCCATGTGGACTTCAGAAGGTGAAGGCATAGTCATCCAAGTTTGATAGGAGAAAGATATACACGCTGCAGCCTTTTATATATGAGGGAAGTGGCAGAAGATTTAACCAGAACTTCTCATAATCCTACACAAAACTGCTATGAACAGATGACCAAATTCTCAGAAAGGAAAAACACTTCTACTTAACGAGGAACTGGATATGAATTAAAAGCATTCTGTGGTCAAATGGCCCAAGAATAAAAAGGGTGCTAATGGGCTGAAAACTCAGTATCACACAAGTTTACTTTCATGGCTGATGATGGACACCTCTGCTGCAATTTGTCATTCATAGGCACGATGTGTAGTCCTGATGCAGTGATACTGTGATCCACTGATCTCTGTGGTCAGTGGAAGAAGACAGGCATCTCCAGAGTCATTAAGACAAGCATTTAAAATAGGACAGCTGGACTGCCTTTAAGGAGCACTTCTCTGCATTGATTGTAACAGCAGTCTAAAGTAAAGAGCTCAAATGTAGATGTAAAATTTGAATTGTCTGAAACTCCATAGGAATCACATCATGGGGGACTGATATTCAGCCTAGAGAGCAGCTCTATGCCACATCTAAGCCTAATCACATCTAAGCTTAATCAAGCTTAATTTTATCCCCATAGATAAAAACTCAGCTAATGCTAAAATTCATAAGGAAGATATTTTCTGAATTGTCTTCTTATGCAGAAGCCTATGAAAAAAAGACCATTATATAGAAAACAACATCTTTATAATCACAAGTATTTATTTATACAAGCTGACAATATTAAGCATGAGACTTGCTTGGACACTAGAGATCAGCATTTTACCAGAAGCCTTTATTTCTCAGTAGACAAAACTGACCAAAACTGTCATCAAGAGAATGTTGTCTTGTCAGTCTGAGACTTGAATGTCTCCCACTGGATGTTCAAGTGACACCATTGATACATTGAGGAAGGCATAGTCTGGAGCAGTTAGATAACAAATTGTACAGAAAGAGTCTTTGTCATTGCAGAAAGGCTTCAGAATTTAGCCCTTCCAGAATGATTACATTTAAATCCATATTAAACTATTGTGCTTCTCTGGAAAAAAAACAAACAAACCAAAAACAACAAACCCAACCTAAAATACTGAATTCCAGCCCTTGACATTATTGCTCTTAATCAATTTGTTTACTGTTTTTTTTCTTTGTTGGGAAGTTAGTAATTTATGACATGCTTACCTCTAACTTCTTGAAATACAAATCTAGAATGGGTTTTTATAAATTGCACAAATTCAGTTTCTAGAGATAAAAAGTAATACTCTCTGCTCCTTTAGCATTTGGGCAAAAATTTTTCCAAACTTTAAGGATAGACTGATATTTTGATACATAAGTAATATGGAGCTTAACCTTAAAGCATCTCCTGTTTATTGTGCAACACCCTCAGTTTCAATTAAACTCAATTTTGTGGGAGGAAAAAAATCACCCACTGTAATATACCAGCATTAATCAGTCAGTGAACTAATCAAAAGCCGGAAGAACCTGGGGTTGAAAACTGGCACACATTTCTTGTTGCAAGAAAATATTAAGTACCTACTCCTGGATAACACCTGGCAATTTTAACACCAGTTCCATTGATACAAGCACTTTTTACAGCTCCTACAATCTAGATTTCTTAATTTGCTCACCTTAGAGCATACTAAAACCATGGTTAATAATTTAACAGAAAAGTTTAAATTCAATTCCTGCATGCACAAAAAAAAAGCATGTATATGGCACAATCCTAATTTTCAAATGGAAAATAAAAAATTCATATGAACCCATAGGAGGAACTGAACTTTGCTATTTTTAGTACTTCTTTTAATGAACATGAACTCTTTTGTTCTTTTGATAAGTATCATGAAAAATTGAACATTCTTGATTTCCACTTGTGATTCTTTCATATTAGACATTTATTTACACAAATTACTGGTCTTAAATTGAATTATATTCCTGCAACACCTCTGATCATTGAATACTTTTAATCTTTAATAGAAATAGAACAGCTTTCTATTTACACAGCATACCTATATTATGAAATTGGGACAGTAAAACAATATTCTTTTCAGATGGAAGAAAAAATGAAATGACAGCTGTTTAATATAAAAATATAATCAATAACTATACTATATGCGAACAGATTAATATTCTTTATTGAAGCAGGCCTTTTAAATATTCACTTTTTATCTTGTCAGATACATAGGCTACACCCTCTCTAAAAGATATGAAATTCCATTTTAGCATAGGTATTTAGAAAAATCTTACATTTGCTTATCCTATTGTTTTAGTTGGGATTCCTGCCTTGTATATGAGAACTGCCTCCTTTGCTATTTACAGCATGGCCAGTTGTGGTGGAACTGGACTGAGTGAACGTCTGCATCTGAAGAGCATTCAGCAGTCTGAAATAGTTTGAGAGTTTATGTATGCCATTGCAAGACTATCAGTGTATATCCTCTCTTTTGAAACACAGGATACAAAAACTTTACCAATAAATTTGATCACTCCATAGCATGCCAAACCTTTACAGGGGAATGAGTAAATTATTAATCACAGTGAAGCTAAAAATGCTCTGGATGAAGCCTGACCACTTCAACATACAAAAAGATAGTTGGTCCTTAAAACATTCTAAGCTTTTTCCACTTTCATGATGCCTAGCCAGGTTCAGCAAGGGCCTTCCAAACACAGGTATATACTGGATACAGTGTTTGGGCAGTGATTGGAAGTTAGGCAACTAATGTATCCTAGGATTTAAAACTATTCTCATGTTGCTGAGGAGTTTCATTTGACAGCCCTAGCTCAGACATCAGCAGGGATGTACCAGATTTTTTTTTTTTTTTTTTTTTTTTTTGATAGGCCATTCTTTCCAGGTTTTGGAAATTTGCTGTTATAATCCATGCTTTCACCCTCTGTTACAGTGAATATCTCTTGTCTTTTCTCTGACTTTTACATCTGTAGCTCATTTTGGTTTGTCTGCAACATCTGAAGTAAGTGCCAAGATAATTAAAGTAAATTAATTTCTGGCTGAAGTTATTTTACCTTGATTTGACCTGCATCTAGCAATATGGTTTTTTTACAGAAAATCACAGGCACCTGCATTCCAAAAGAAATATTTTCTGTTGTTGTATATTTTTAGTTAGCTAATGTTTTGATAATGGATATTTGAGCTTCAGAGTTAAAAAATATGATGACATCTTAATAAACTTTGTAAACATCTTTCAGAGATCTGCCACAGGGCTTATGGTAATTGAAACATGCAGAAATTTCATTGTTTGGTTTAAAAAAAAAAAAATTTGTCAGTTTTAGGAATTTAGCAACTCTGGAGTTTATGAAACTAAGTAGCAATTTTTTTTTTTCAAGAGCTATGTCTTAAAAAACATGCTTAGTATTGTTTTGAAGATCTATACATCAAACAAGTTGGTTCAAGGAGTGACACAAACATTGTTTGCATAGTTCACAAAAACCTTAAAATAAATAGCTTTGATTCCAAGAATCTAAAAGTTAGTAACTGTAAACTTAACTTAAATATTTAACTTAAATATGATAACTTAAATATTTATAAACATAGTTGAATGTTTGATAAAATTAGTCAAAATCTTTTGGAAATATATTTTTAAAGTGAGAAGATACTGCTCATTCATTTGAATTTATAAGTGAGTTTAAGACAAGACTGTTCATATTGCATATTGATTAATCTTGTATTTTACAAGTCCCAAACATAGATTAAGAAAAGCACTATAAATTTTGCCACAGTTACATTCTTAAGAGTCCTTGTTCATATTATTTTAGGTAAACAAACCATTAATACAAGAGTTATAGCAGACCTGATAAAATATCCACTAATGCCAGAACTGATCTACTTTCACCTCAAAGGATTCAGAGGGATGCAATGGTAATAATTCCTAATCTAGAGAACTGCATTAAGGGACAGATTAGAGAAGTCAGTCTGTTTTTTTTATCTCATAAAACATTGAATGACTAAGCCTCTGTATTTTATATGTAGCTGAAAGTATTTCAGATGGAAGGGTCCTTCATCTAGCTTGAGAAAGTATGATGGTCTTTCATATGGAGGTTAAAGAGAAATAAATTCAGATAATGTATGTATTTTTAATGGTGAGGACTGTTGTTTTAACACAACTTGTTGATTCTAGTAATGGCTTCAGCATTACTTGAAGTTTTAAAAAGTTGATGACTGCATAAAATACATGTTCTGGTTAAATTATAATATGTGGAATTCATGTAGGAAACCTTTCGTAGAAATCTCAGCCTTCTGTTATTTAGGAAAGCCAAAAGCAACTGCTATAATGACATACTCTGATCATTAAATCCCCTTCCTCTTTTTCTGGCTGAGATTCAGGTTTGATTTTGTAGTGAGGATTATGAGGTCTGCAGGTCTAGAGGGGTGTACAGGATCATAGATGATTGTGTATAAACCCAACAAATTTGAGGAACAAGAACACATTGTTTTCTAGCTTGGATTCTAGCTAAAAAGTGAAGAATAGCATGCCTATCATTAAGACAGTTTGTAAGGAAATTTTGTTGTAGAATGTGTTGCCAGTTTTTGAGTAGGAGTTCTTCCACACAAAAGAGATGAAAAACAGTAATGTTTTAATCATATATGTAGGCCAGAAATTTCTTTTTTGCTGTATTTGGACAATGACGTATTTTGAACATTCACTGCAGCAGTTTCATCACAAGCCCAATCCATCTTTCCAGTTTCTTAGGGCCTGGCAACACCTACTGTGAACATTCTGTACCATGACTGCTGAGATGCAGCTGATGAATCTGCATTATCCACTATCTTTTCTGGCAAAGTCAGGATCACAGCTGCTTATCTGTTTTAGGATAATGTCCTGAAAGCTGTTGTTCAGAAATCTGATGCTATTTGCTAGTACTAGAGAAAATAATGCTCACAGGGACAAAGGACCGAAATTGCCTCTCTTCAACTTCAAGGAAGAAAATGCAGGAAATGATTATGTAGCATTAGTTAGAATAATAAATGGATCACAGGATTCTGAGACGCTGACTGACCCATTGGCCCTAGGAATGACAGCAGAGTGTGCAGCCAGGAATCCTACCTCTCACAGCTCTGGGATGCTCCTGCAAGTATTTAAATGAATCTTATCCAGGGGGAAGATGAGACTTATATCTTGAGTTAAGGTACAGACTGTCAAAGACATTCAATATATTATGTTCTGGGCACCTGGAGTACCCCTGAACTCAAAGCTCTTGGGGACAGCTTTGGGACCACAGACACTGAGTAATGATAGCACATGTGAAGCTTCTCTTGACTTCTAGATGAGTAGAACAACTGGTGCCCTGCCACCAGCTTATTCAATGTACCTGAAGGACTGCACCTTGTGAAGAGCGACCCACGTTGCAGCAGTTCATGGAGACTGTTGTCCATGGGATAGACTCATATTGGAAAAGTTCATGGAGGACTATCTTTTGTGTCAGGGACCCCACACAAGAGCAGGGGAAGGACTCCCCTCCCTGAGCACCAGCAGAAACAATTCATGAGGAGCTCACCATAACCTTTATCCCTGTATTCCTGCACTGCAGAGAGGGAAGAGATAGAGCTTGGGAAGGAGGAAGGGGTGGGCAGAAGGTGTTTTTAAGATTTATTTAATTTCTCATTACCCTGATTTTTTTAGTAATAAGTTCAATTAATATCCCCAATTCAAGTCTGTTTTGCCCGCAATGGTATTTGGTGAGTGATCTCTCCCAAACCTTATTTCAGTTCATGAACCCTTGGTTACATTTTCTCTCCCCTGTCCTATTATGGTGCTGACTGATGGAGTGACTTTGGGGCATCCAGCCAGAGTCAGCCCACTACTTCTTCCTTCTAAGTTGTACTGATACAATAAGTGGGAAATTTTTTTCTGAGAAAATCAGGCTCTTCTTTGCTGCCACTTGCTGCCACTTGCTCCAAGTTCTCTGGATTTCCACATGACATCCCAGCATGGGACACTGATGGAATCTGAAAGTCCTGTTGGTGATGACTGAAAACTGTCTTCAGTTTTGCCCCAGAGAGACACAGCTAAATTAAAAGGCACTCTGTTGGGGATGAGCATAACAAATACTTTCTGGTACACCGAGCAGAGAGTCAGTGAAGGGAGGATTGAGTTGAGTCTTCCCAAGAACCAGACATAGGTGGGTATCTTACCTTCTCTCCCCTGTGTCTTTGTAACTTTGTGAAATCTTTCAAATCTGATGGTTTGACTTATATAAGCAAAATTTTGATGATTATACACTTAGGCATTTTGCACAACACCTTTATCCAGTCAAACAAGCTGTCAAGTTTATAAAGAGTGAAGTAAAATAATATCAAATAGTTGATTTAAATTTTTCCTTTGTCCTTGGTTGTCATCATCAAAGAAAACTGGTTCATACTTCAAATGACCTTTGCAAAAATTACGATTTTTGTTGCCATTATGTTGCATAACTTTTCTGTCTAACCTGATTTACTTGTAGTTTAAGTAACTTTCAAATCTGTCATTCCATACTCATGCTTGATGAAATACACGTATATCAGCTTGTTGATGTACTAGTTCAGGCAGTTAGATAAACAGGGTAGATGTTTTGGACAAGAGCTTGGACACACCAATGTTAAATTTCTTCAGAACTCTAAGATAAAAATGCTAGAAATCATCATAACGAAATTTAGTTTACTGTAGAATTTTCCCTTTTGTTGCTTTTGTGTCTGTGTTGCCTTGCATCCACTTCACAAGAATAGATCTGGCATACATAACTCCTATTAATTTACAAAAAATTCCAGTTAAATATGTTGATGTCTAAACAATATCCATATTCCTTTTATAAGCTAGCAGTGATAAATTAGGAAGAGCACTAGGACAATGAATACAATTCTTGTATGCTTAAAATATTTCATATTCAGCTATTATTTGTCTAAGTTACTGTTTTAAATTTAAGAATTTATATTTTACTAGTTTTCATTGATATTTTAAAAACCTTCTAGATTTGGGCTTGATCAAATAGAATAGGTTGATCTGAACTTTTTTTTGTGTGGAATAATCTGGCCTTCTTTTCTCTTCAATACTCCACTGTTGATAACTCTCGTACAGCCGTAAAGTACTCACTGGAGAACAAAAATTTTCATGTGGTGTTGGAATGTTTTTAGTAACTATATTTAGTAACTGTATTTTCTAGTCTACTTTAATCATGTGAGGATGAATTGGAAAAGGAGAATTAAGGTGGCACTAGCAAAGCAGACTAGTGTGGCTGAAATTAGGGCCACTCAAAATTTATGAGTGATACGGATGAAACTTGGCAATACCTGTTGAATGCTGTCATGATCAGGCCTTGTTATGTATTAAGAGTTATGTATTCATATTGATGCTTATATCAGAGCAAACCAGAAGTTTTCACCCAACCCAGTGCTTATTGTTTAATATTGACTGCAGGGAAATTTAAACTGGCGATCACTGGCAAGTGTGGCAAAACATACAGCAAGTTTTTTGTACTTTCTCAGTATTTCTCAAAATTACTCAAGATATTTTTCTCAGACATTCCTTATTTGAAATAAACTTATGTGCCCAGAAATTCTAGTTTGTGGCAACAAAACATTACTTCTGCTGATCAGTATTTGAGGAAGCCTTTCAAAACATCTATTACTTTTTTCTAAATGGATGGCTTTGAATGTTAGCAGTGTTAGTGATACAGTAACTTCCCAGATTCTGACATCTGTGACCAGAAGTTTTATATTTGTTGCAGTAGTCAAATAGCATATAGTATCAGTCCAAGAGCACAAAGCATAGAGCAAAATGGAGCACCACAGGTGTCATGGTATTATGAGCATAAAAACCATATTGGAATAAGGGAACCAGGTCATAAAAAAAAAAAAAAAAAAAAAAAAAAAAAAAAAATTAGCCACTTTCTTGTAGCAGCATGCCTTGGAGTTGCTTGAATTCCCTCTCTGCCTCTCTGAGTTACTCTTAGCACATAGTTCATAACTTTAGTTTCAATGGCACCTTAGGCTATCCAAAGCTGTAATTTTCTTCTTCCTGTTCTTGACTAGAGTTTCTGTTCTCATACTGTTCTTCTCTACAAGGTTTTTTGAGCCCATGGTGAAATGGACTGAGAGACGTTTCTGACTGCTGTTTTTTTGTTTTTTTTTTTTTCATTTTCTAGATATGTTTAGAAATTGACCTCTTTTAGTATCCTGTGGGCAATCCTACCAAATTGAATCAGAATCATAGAATGGTTTAGTTTGGAAGGGATATTAGAGAACATCTAGTTCTAACTCCCTGCTGTGGACAAGAACATCTTCTTCTAGACCACATTGCTCAGAGTTCCATCCAATCTGGCACTGAAAACTTACAGCGATGTCTTCACTTTGCAACCTGTTCCAGTATCTTACCACTCTCACAGTAAAGAATTTTTTTCTAATATCTAATCTAAATACACCCTCCTTCAGCTTCTGTGCCATTCCACCTTATACCTCTAGTCCATGCCCTTGTCAAAAGTCCTTCTCCTGCATTCCTCTAGGCCCCTTTTAGATACTGGAAGGTTCTCCATGGTCTGCCCAGAGTCTTTTCAAGGGTGAACAGCCCCAGTTGATTCAGTCTGTCTTCACAGGAGAGGTGTTTCTCTCAGACCCTGTGATCAATTTACTGGCCCTCCTCTGGGCTCCTTAAACAGGTTCATGTCTTATGTTGGGTGCCCCAGAGGTGGATGCAGTACTCCACGTGGGGTTTCACAGGGGCAGAATCACCTCCCTCAGCCTTCTGTCTACATTTCTTTTGATGCACTTCAGGATACACTTGGTTTTCTGGGATGCAGGTGTACAGTGCTGAGACATATTAAATTTCTTGCTGACCTACATTCCCAAGTACTTTTCCCCTGGGCTTCTCTCAATCCACCTGGCTTCTGCATCCACCCAGCCTGTACTTGTGCTTGGGAGTCCTTCAGCAGACATTGGGACAGGCTTATCTTGGGACAGGCATGCCTAGGAACACTATCTATTGGTGTGCAGACCAGGCCACCAGCACTTTCTCAACTCTTTGGCCACCTGATATTGTAGTATACTGCGTGATAGCAGTACAAAGTCCTGAAAGCAGCTCTGATGAACACTCCTAAGTTCCCCCTTTCCAAGCACATTTATCCCCTTTCCACTCTTAGGCTGGATGGTGCTGCTGAGGTCAGAGATATCTCTGTGGTGTCACTGCAGAACACTGGTATCACACAGGGAAAATTCCCTAGAGAGAAAGTCGATTCACTCAGTGTGTTTTGTAAGAGTTACTTTTGTGTAAAATCTCCTAAGCAGATTTTGCTAAGTCAGCTCTAGGAGCTATGTAGACACTATGTCAACCCAGCTAGGAAATAGTAAATCCATTGATTTAAAGGGTTCTAAGCCTGAGTCACTTACAAGCCGAAGTGCTCTTTAATGTCAATAACAGTTGGAAAATTGAGTTCCAAATTTAAAAATATGTAACAGCTGTCTTAATGAGACAATTTCTTGAATCTTTTCAGCTCGGACTGAGAGTTCTAAAGAGTAAACAAAAACTAGAGCTTGTAGGCAATAATCTGCTGAAATGTTTTACCAATGAAAAACCCATTTTATTGCTCCTTGAACTGATTTTTTTCTACTCTCTAGGATAGACCAGCCTGATACCAAAAGTACAGATACTTAGTCTTCTCAATAAAATACTAGTCACTGTACTAGTTGATGAGTTGGAGTACAGACAGATGACAGAAGGTCTCAATAACCTGCTCCTGGCATCTTTTTCTTCCTCGAAATATGGATGCAGGATGAACAAGACACTTGTGGAATTTATATATATTTTTTGGTGTGCTGATTCAACATATATTTTTTTTCTTGACAATGTAACATTTTGCATGTGTTTTGGTATCAGTATGCCTGCCATGTCTTATACAGTAGCAAAAAAAGAACATTTCTGTTGTACCATCTGTCACTACAATGATCATTTAGGTTGGAACTGATATAGAGGAGTCACATGCTTTATATAATATTGTAGAAATTAATGAACTGGTGATCCTAATTGCAATCTTAGCTTTAGCTACCCCCTGTTCAACTCAAAAATCTTAGCAAAGGTCAGAAAATTGAAACAGTAAAAGAGCACTCAAACTTAATAGACGCAAATTAGCAATACAGAATTACTGACTTATTAGTTTCAGTCTCACTTATGTATCCTTCCATACTCCTGACTTAAAAACACATTCAATATGGTTAGAAATATTTTTTGTGTCTATGGGAATCAGGTAGCAAAAATGTTTACTGAAAATTCAGCTTACTGCTGCAGTGAAAAAAAATCTCAGAGGAGGAAAAGAAGAATGGAATAAAAATAAAAAAGAAAAGAGCAAATTAAAAAAAAGGCATTCTGAAGAGTTCAGCATATTGAAAAAAAATTACTTCTTTATGTTTCTCTTAGCATATAGGAAGTGTTATAGGAAATTAAATGGCATTTTATTGATTTTAGCCTTTTGTTTCAAACAGAATCATTGATATTGTATTTATATCCTCATATACAACTACTGTTTAATGCCATGATCCTATTTATTAAATGTACTTGTCACAACAAGGCATTTAGAAAGGAAAAAAAATCATTTATCTAATATGGAAAGGTAAGCCAAAACTTGTTAACTTATGTTATTCACCTTTTGATCTTTAAGAACTTTATTTTCTAAAGTGAAAGTGTGGGTGCTGTTTAGCTTTCCTTGAGCTAAGATCAAACCATGGAAAGAGATGCAAACAAACAATGGAATTGTTTGGTGGTTTACACAGCAGTGGAATTTGTCAATGAACTGAAGCTTAGTGTTATTAAAAAGTAATTAAGCACTTGAAGCATAGTCTTTTACACTTGCTAATTTTGGTGACTGTTTACATGCTACTGTTTGTTAAATGGCAAAGTTTATTGATTTGGCAAATTCAGTACCACATTATATTTTTTTATTTGGCCTGTGTTCCTACATGCAGTTCAGCATTTTTAAATGTCAACTGCAAAGTATTATTGATCTGTAATTAAAAGTGCAGAGAAAAATTAACATAGTAGAAGTTTATGGTCATTAGCACAAGTAATGTTAGGCAATTATTTAGCTTGCTTTAACTTCTTTTTTTCCAGTTATTGACATACAGTACAATACTCACCTGCACATTTTTATTTTGTTAAAAAGACAAGTTGAATAGCTGCTGAGCAGTGGCCCTTTACAAGTTTTTTAAATCAGAACTTTGTGAAATTATCTAAAAATCATTTCTCCTAAGGGTTTTCTTAAATGGAAGAATAATAAAGGAAAAAATACCAGGTGTTACAAGTACACTCACTATCTGGAGACATTTGTTGTCTGAAATCTGAAATTGCTTTTCCCTTATAATGAGTTAAAAAAGGGACTGGACTTTTTTCTAGCTTGAGACAGATATATTGATGAAGTACATAATATGTAGCATATATATTTTTTCTCTGATAATACTTTTTTCTTTCTTAGATATTGCACATATCCTTTGAAAATCATATAAGACAGGTTGCTTTGTTTCTGGTTCACCTCAAGATCAGGTGAATAATAGCTGGAAGTGACTGGCAACTCTTCAAGTGACCTGAGCAAAAGGCCTTCCATGTCCAATTCCAGTTTCCAGTAATTATCACATATTGGTGATCTTGCTGTCTCCTCAGCAGAGGGGCTGAGTGACTTGAAGAGAGGATCTGCTAGGCTGAAGGGAGGAAGAGTTTCCAGCTGCTGTTGCTATCCTGCTGTCTGCTATATGAGCAGATGAGAGATGGGCTCCCAAGCCTGTGCCCTGGGTCCTTCTATAAATATTCATTTATTAGTATCCCCACTTGCTGTACAGTGCCAACTCATTGATGTTTAAGAAAAATTTGGAATGTATATAGACACTTGAATTGTTGCCTGCTGTTTTTTGTTGGTTTTAGGGTTTTTTACAGATATGCATCTTATAATTTTGAGATACTGGTACAACCCATTTTATATGCATTTGAATTAGAGAGAGGACAATTACTGGCCTAGAAATGAGTCAATCAAACTGCATTTCCTGGAAATGCCTGCTGGCTCCATGTCTCTCCCATGCTGCAGTTTCCCTGGTGAGACTGTGTGATCCACCATGTTTCTGAGTATCTTTTCATTGTCAACACTCTAGGACCCAACAGAAAGGTTATATGACTCAGAAAATCACCTTAAATGATACATTCTGGCTGCTGAGTCTGCCCATAGAAGAGGCTGCAGCTTTCCTGAATGTAAGTTCCCCTTCACACAATGTAGCAGGAAGCAGTTTAGAACCACTCAATTGCATTATGGAACTGCTAAGGAAACAAATAAATAAGAATTTCCATTTTTGCTGACACTACATTATATTCTGGCTGCTTTGGCTTCTTTGTTTTCTAGTTGGTGTCTGGTTTACAGGAGATACCAGGTAAAATAAATATAAAGCCCATTAATTTTGCAAGGCCTGCATGAGGAGTCTTATGAAAGTCTTGATATAGGAGTCAGACTTGACTTTGATAAACAATCTTTTCCTCCGGTGTTGACTATGTGTAATACTTCTAATGAAACCTTACCTGAACATAAATTTTTATATAAATACTGGGTTTTCTCTTCTAGAAAAAAAGAAATGCCTTGCAGTCTTAGTTACAAATTGTCAAGGAAATTGTGAGGAATTACAAGGAAAGTTTTGAAAACTAGAAATAAAAGTCTACAAAAAAATATGCAAAGAAAGAACCATGTTTTAAATATCTACCATGTTAAAGCTATGACTTCTGTAGCATGTCATCACACATGTCAGTGATGAAGAGAAAGACATGTACAATGTGTTTCCGTTCAAAAATTCAAAGCTTCCTCAACCTGATTTTTTTAATCTGCAATATGACAACAGGACAATACTTTTATGGGGTAAACAGATGTTAGCAAGATAGTACTATTTTTGGAAAATTTCCTTTAGACTGTTTTCTTCCTCCCTATTACTTTAAACTATGGATGCTACTTTTGGAAGGAATGCAAATGGTGTTTCTTTTTGCTTTTGACACCATTTCACTGAGAACAGAAAAGTCCCATCAGGTTTGAAGAGTTCAAAGATCAGCTCACAGTAAGGCCATGTAACAGTAATCATGCATGGGCTATGTCTATTTCTTGCTTTGTTCTATTATTTTCATGCAAAGGTTTTCTTGCAAGGGTAGTGGATTATTTTACAGCAACTGAGTAGTACTGTATAATGTTTATTGCACAGCACTTTTTGCTCTTTTTATCTATTACAGTTGTGGCTATAAGCTATATATGCATGATATTTGCAGTCAGTTAAGCTAAATAATAATATAGACATTCATTTTGACAACTAAAGGTGCTAAGATTGAAAACCAAATGAACTCCCACACTTATTGGTATGATCAAGACACAATTACACAGCAATTTAGAAATCACTGAAACTTTTCAGCTCCTAAATTTTAAATACATATTTGGCTGAAAAATAAATTCAACACAACTGTGTGTAATGATGACATGAACTTTTATTTTCTTTTCTGGTAGCTACAGAAAACCATTAGAAGAATATTTTGAAAATATTTATTTTGAAAGTTTAGTAATGAAAAATAAAAATTGTGCAATTTATGAAGTGTCAAATTATTTTTTGGAATTGTAGGGACTTATTCATCCAGGAATCAGAGCCTGGCCTTTTTTTTTTTGGGTGCTAGTGTAGAATCAGCTAAAATGAAAACATCTTGTCTTGCCTTGTCAAGAGTAATTAATATTTTTTAAATATAGATTTTGATCAATTAGAGATTTTATCTTTCTTGATGAAAGCCCAAAGAACAAATGCTCTGTTTCATTAAAGTGAAGGTAGTGGTTGTTTTTCTTTCACTGTTGACAGCATTGAAAGCAGCAGTACAATTTCTGTAACAGCACAACACTAAGTCTTTTTTTTTTTTTTTTTTTTTTTTGATGACTGGAAATTTAACTGGGAGTTGAATCAGTTGGTTTCATGTTAAAGTCAAAAACTCACAAGGCTGTGAAATTTTCACACAACTTTTGTTGTGCAGAACAAATATTTCCTCTGGTGCACATAGTAAATATAATATACTATATGTGCACCAAGGCTGAATAAGGACCAGAGGGATCAGGAGATATTCCTGACCCACAACATGCAATACTGCAGATCTTTCATGCTTAGCTTTAATCCACACAATTTCTGGAACTGTCACCTTCTCTCTGAACCATTCAGTAGCACTACTGCATGGGACAGAACTGAGAAATAAACATGGAGTAGAAGCTCTGGACCAGAAAGGTTCATCTATGTAACCCAGTTCCTGAGCAGAGGCATCCCTTTAGGACAGCAGGACTACTACACATAGGAAGTGCCATACCCTACACACTTTTTAAGTTTTGCACTGAAAGATTACTTCTTCAGTAGCCTCAGATGGTGAGGAAGAATTTTTCCTTTAATTAGTGTATTTTTTTTTTTTTTTTTTTTTTTTTTATCTCTTCACTGATTTGTCACTTCAGCTGTAAATTGTGATGGTATGATGCTTTGTTTCTTTTCCAGCTCATCAGTATGTAACACACAGCTTTTCTATCAATATATAAATATTTGAAATACTATAAAATAATAGTAAAATATGGCATGGTAATATTTTTTAGGGATTCATATCCAGAGGCATTTTTCTAGCTTCTATAGCATGAGAAAAGTAGCATTAGGTGGTACAGCATGCACAATAAATTCTCCAAAGCCTGAAAGTGTTTAAATATTTCTTTACATTCAAAATATGTTAACTGTACAACAAGCATATATAGCAGATAATTTCAAATCATGTTATATTTTGTTTTCTTTTTTAAAATGGCATTAAATAAAAAAAAAAATCTCAACAGTGCAATGTTAGAGGCTTTTGTAGAGCCCTTTGAGTAGTGCTCTGTTACTTTGGTAAAATACACATGCACATACACATACACAAAGAAAATATAATCATAAGCATTTCCACTGTAACAGTAACCTTTCCATAGACTTTCCAGCTTGTCTGGTCTTCCTTGAAGGTCGATTGAGTTTTCAACTCTGTTATCTGCTAGGTGTTTGATGGAGTGGTCCAGATAACAGAGGAGAGAGCAAAGGAAAAAGAATTTTTTGAAGATCAAAAGTGTCTGTTCATTTTGTTATCTGACCCTATCTGTTGTCATAGTAACAGGTTTCTTTTAAACTCTGCCATCAGATGATTTGTCTCTATCTTCTACGAATTCTCCTTTGACTGAGTAGCTGCTGGTAAGATATAAAGTGGGTACTGTGTTTTCCAGTTTCCTACTGCAATATTAAGAAGTGAAAGATAGAAGATGAATTCTATTTTCCTATTGGATTGTTCAAGATTCCCATTTTCAGAAATATTGGACTGTCATCCTAATTTGACCAGATAGATAATACTTCCAAAATCATCACACAGTTTCTCAGTTCTAGGGCTGATAGGATAGAAATGAAAATCCAGTCCCAAATCCTGAGAAGAAGAGTGCAGTTCCTGTTTAAGGCTACAGAGCCTGAAGTTACTCATTAAATGCTCATTGACTCCTCACAAAAGCAGGAGCAGGTTGTGAATGGTTTAGCCACAAAGGGATCCAGAAGAACCGTATTCTGTGCTGGATGTGCATAGTGGCAGGTCACTGCAGCAGTTCCTATTTGCATGGACTATTAATTCTCTCCTCCCTTGGGTGATTTAATCATCAATCAGCATATGGAAGGAGAACACAAGATTATAGAACTTGAACTGAGTTACCATATCTGTTTGTCTGCCTCTGTAGAAATCACAACATACTGCTCCTTTCAAAAATAGGACAAACTGATCAAATCTACCTAAAAATTATATGCCTTTTTTTCCCCTTTAAATTTCTTCTGCTAAAAGGCACTTCCAGAATCTCATGACTATCATCAACAGACAACCCTTCTCCACCTTGTTTTTGTCAGGCTCTCTGCCAAGTTTTTTCAGTCTCCTCTTGTAAGATGGGCTCTGAAGCCAAAGCAGAGATCTGTGCAATTAGAAATTATACCTATTAATTAGTAATTAATAATGGCTAGTTAAATCCAAACATAAGAAAGTATTTTAAATAACAACAGGATACAAATAATTTAGAAAACTCTGATGGCATAGCCAGGCACAATATATAAAAGGACTTTATGTACATATGTGAACAATGGGACCATCAAAGTGAAATAGAAGTGAGAAGTTGCAGGTAAGAAGTAATGACATAACAGCTGAAGGACAAACAACAAGCACATGTACTAGCTGAGGACAACCCCTTATGAGAGGAGGGTAAATTGCATTAGAAATAGAGAAAAGCAATTAAAGTTGTAGAAGAAAGGAAAATAGTCCATTTCTCCTGCTAAGAATAATTGGCAAAAGTGAGACATTTTGGTTAAGCAATATATACATGGTAAGCAAAAGAAGATTTTTAGAACCTCAGACCGATTACTATACACAGAGTAATTTTTTGAGCTAGATATATATTTGAGTTGGGCTTTCTGACAGCAGTGTAGCAAGCTAAGCTAAAGGACAACCTGTGGCTAGGTTTCCAGGCTTCATAAGCATTCCCAAGTACAAAACACACCATTACCAATTAAGATTACAAAAAAAGCTTGCTTATCACAATAGCCAGTGACTTTTTTCAATCACTAGATGTGGTGATCTAGATGAGTAACAATAATATTATTTTTAACTAACAGGAAATTTGTAATGAGAAATGAGTGCTTTGAGAGGATTTACAATAGTTATAAGGAATCTACATGGGAAACTTTCCAGAGAAGCTGTTCTTCATTTGCTAAGAATAGATTCTAAGTGGTTAAGTGATAGGCTTTCCTAAGATGTATGCACCCATGTATTTTGAGTGTCAGAAGTTAAGGGCAGGATTTGAACTTGACTTATATTAATGTTAGAAAGGATTTCACATCTTGTGATGGTTCACAAGTTCACTGAATATTAATTTGGGTGCCTGATTGTACTTTGATAATTGATTAAAATTATCAGTTTGATAGCCTTGTTCCTAGAATTATGGTGTTGCATTGAATATTTGCTCTTTAGTAGTACAGTCTAGCAGTACCAATATTTTCTTCTGTAAGAGAGATACTTGTCACTTTACTGCAGGTGTCTGTTTTGTTTGAAGAGCAGACTGATTTTAGGTTGCCTTAAGATCCCACCGGGTCTTGCCATACATGTCACAAGCTTTCTGGAATCACCTTGAGCTACATTATTTGCCTGACATTACCCACATGACTAGGTGACCTGGGCGGGCACAGTGTGCAATGGCAGCTGTAAAGTGTGCTCTGCAACTAGCTGCTGTAGGTAGGCATGCAGCTAGGAGTGTTCTGAGTAGCTGTGGAAACCCAAATTTTCCTGTGATTTACCTAAGGCCTTGTTGTCACCATGGGAAGGTGAGATCACATTCTAATACCTGTGGAAATGCTGAAGGTTAGTGGAGAAACATTCACTCATGCCTCCAATTTTCTACTTCATCATCATAATTATTGCTGGCAGATAAATTTTCGATTTAAGACTACAAATCTCAATCCTGCAAATACTTATAATACTTATAATACTTATAAACATATAAATATGTTTAACTTCAGGAATGAAGATAGTTCCATTGTGGTTTATGAAACTAGCCATGTGCTTGGAGTTATGCATGCACATAAATGTCGGAATTGTTGCCCAAGGACATAATTTACCAATAATCTGTAGGAAAAAGAAATGTCTTCTATGGAGGGCAGATATTTCTTTCAGAAATGCCTACATGGGATGTTGTTTTTACAATCACTTTTAGATGAGTAACTTTCTAAAAATCCTGGTTCATGGGATTTTCTTTTGAATGCTTTATGGATATATCTTCCTTTTTATTGAAGTATTTTCTGGTGAGAATTTTAAAGTAGTTTTCAAAAGCTAGTCAGGCCCAGCTTCTTCTCTTTAGAGCAGGCGCGGGTGGGCCTGGTTCCTTTAGATCTGCAAACTGGGGAATCTACAGGCAGGTCAGATCTCAGGAGAGAAGTTTGTCATATGGAAATGTTTAACCGTCCAGCTTACATTCTGTATAGTCTCTCTTTTATCTTTTCAGGGTTTGAACATGATCCTTTCAAAGCCAGATAACCCAGAAAAATCCTCACGACTGCTTTGCTTGCTCCCTGATTCCTATAAACATAGTCCAGGAGGAATAGGTTACTATGACAATATCATTGCAATAGTTTTGTAAAGTGCTTTTAAATTTTTTTCAAGTCCCTCTCAGTGCTTAAGTCCTTTTCTGTTCTGAAAAATTATATTTTCTGACATTTTACTTATGTTACAACCAAGAAACAAAGGAACTAGGAAAGTATTTTGCTACATGAACAAGCATTGTCTCTCACTATTTACATAAGTGAAGGAGCACAGTCAGAGAAATCCATTTAGAAAACCTCTTCAGGTACACATCCAGCTATATGTTGCTGAAATACCTTTAGACAACTTTCATTTCTTCCCATATGTCTAATATAAGGATCATATTTTAGTGTTCCTTTGTTATACTGATAGGAACATCATCAGGGACTACAGGCACTGATCATGCATTCCAGTTGATTTGTGCTTTTGAAAACATTATGCTTATTAGCAATAATGATAAGGTAGAAGACAGAACCATCAGACAAGTAATACCATCAGTTGGGACCCAAATGTATTAGGTCTACCTTATACATGGTTCCTTTTCATACATTTTTTAAAATTATGATAATATTATTGTATGTGAGAATTAAAACCATGGGTAAATTAATGCAATTTAATGTTTTGATTTTTGAATTATTTTATCCTTATGATCATAAGGCCATAGGGATAATTTGTTCTAAGGTTGTCTTTGTAAGTTCTAAAGTACAACCCCTTGATCAAACCATGGTATGCTACAAGGTTACACCAGGTTTCTCAGGGTTTTATCCACTCTGGTGTTGAAATCCTCCATAAATGGAAATAGATCAGCCTCTCCTGACAACCTGTTGTAATGCTTGACTATCCTCATGTACCAAAAGCCTCATCAAATTTGCACAGAACTCTGACATCAAGATTTCTCTCCCCCAATTTCACTGTGAGAGTTTTAGCCTGGGTCTCCTTTACTTATTTATGCGAGGGTACAAGCCCCAGTATGAAAAAAGTACATTGTACAGTACATTGAAGTAACTGGACCTCTGCCATGCTTGAAATTGTGAATCTCCTCAATGCCTTACTATCTCAGGATCTAATACTGAATGGTAGAGTTACATGGTGCCAGAAACTTTTTTTGGATATTGGCTATAGTAAAAATTTTTTAAAGAATTTCACTTATGAAGGTGACTGCTTTACTTGGGTTGCTACAACTTTTTCAGCTCAAGGAAAAATTCCAGGTGTGTGGTCATGCATGAACATTAGATTGATATAAAGAGAGAATATGCCTGTCTACAAGTAAAAAAGACTGCAGAAATAACTTATAATGTCATGTGTATTTTTGAAAGTATTTTGTGAATAGTTGCTCTCCATTAAGAAATGCTGCTGAGAAGTCAATGGAGTGTTACCCTAGCGAAACATTATTTTTTCTACTTCTCAAAATGTTCTTTTCAGAGCTCAGAAGGGAACTAGGTAGTATGAGCCTTGTTTTTACCTTAAACATAATCAACTCAAAGTGATGTTCTAAATTTGCTTCATAGTGAAGACATATATACTTATGATTGACTACAGGATGCCTAAAATGCATTTTTAAAAATATAACAGAGTACAAGAAGTGTTTGGAAACAGAACATATTTTATATTACTAGATAAATCTTAAATTATCATAAAGCCTTTGAAGAGGATGGTAGAATAGACAAGTGTGTCTAAAGTCAAAGAGATAGAATCAGACACAATATTATATTGAATTACATATTATAATACTAAGATTATAATGAAGACTGGACTTCAGCAGCAAAGAGTTGTTGTAACACCTACATAGACATCAACATTACTGAAGACGAAGAAGAAAGAGATAAAGAACTGATTCTGTCTGGTGACCAACCTTCCTCTGTCAGCAGAATATTTTTGGAGTCACTTGCCCTCAAAGAACATATCTTCCCTGATGTCTTTCCAGGCAATAAGTATATTTTCAGGATGATAAAAAATCCTCTATCCTCCTATTTTTTTCATCTTTTGCATTTTTGATTTATTTTATCAAACAACACAGGAACATTCCAGAAATACTACTTTTGCTGTAACACCACAGAAAACTGGTTCCAAGCTTGGCCAGCTACCTGCTAAGAATAAAATGGAGGTGGAAACCACCATTTGCACCATGCCCATATAACTTGTAAGGTAAGTAAGGATACTGAAATCTGGTTATCTGGTAGATACAGGGAGATTAAGGCATGTGGGAAAAAGGGCCGGAAACATATGGGGTGCAGAGACCACATGGGGAGTGGGAGAGCTGGCAGGACAGCTGGTCCCCAGATGATACTGAGATCAAATGACTGAGTACTTCAACATGGCTTAAATAGTTAAGAAGTGTTGAGATGGAACTCTCCCTCGTATACAAGAACGTGCGTGTATTGCTGCCCTAATTAAGTCTCTTTCCCTGAGCATCAGAAGAAACCAAAGTCACTGAGATGGTTTCCCTGTAAAGTTCAGGACTTCCTCAACTGACCTTTAAAAGTCCCTGAATTGTCCCAATCCCTGGAGAAACCATGCAGTTTACAGGCTATGAACCTGTAGCTCATATTGGATTTATTCACTCAAAGTTTATCTATTCTAGCTGTTTTATCACTGAAGACACGAAATGGTGTGGACTTTATTGCACCTTAGTAGGCCAGAGACTTTCCAAAAGTTGTGCACTAATAACTAATACTAATAACTAATGCTATTTCATTTCTCTTCTGGTTTGTGTCCTTTGTTTGTGATGTTCACTGTGTGTATGATTGTTTTCATATGATTACATATACTATAGTTACATCTTTCTTATCATACAGAGGCAATAGAAGAGGCACACTTGTGAGCTACTGTGTTTCAGTCCATGGGGTCTAACAGAGATTGTTCCTTTTAATAAAAATTGCAGCAGCTTGTTTAGGCTGAAATATTGCCTAAGTCTGCTTGTACTTTTCAAAGACAAACTTATTCAGAAGTTCTGAAGACAAAATCACAGTGCATTACATAGAAATCTCACTTTCCTCCTCTTCCTAGTACAGTGTTTTAAAATCTGTTGTTAATATTTGTGGTAATGAGAAAAATTCCTGTATCAAGTATATTCAGTGAAATAGAAAAAGCAAAGAGATGTTGCTGATTAGGGAAAGCAAGAGGTCATCAAGCTGGAGATTCGCCTCCCAAACACGTAATAGGTGACCCTTTGTTCTCTCTTAAACTTATTATTAGTGAGTTAGATTTGTGGGCATTGTTGTTGCTAAAAATGGGCATTTCAGAAGTATTTGAAATCACATTGTAGGTTAAGAGCCCCTCTAAACATCTTTAGATTGTATAATTAAGGCCCACAGGGAAAGCAGCTTTCCCAAGATCACATGGCAATGTAGAGAAAACTGGAGAAAGATCACAAGACATCTGGACTGCTTTGTCAGGAGCCTGTCCACTGGCTCATGCTGTTTCCTCCAGGAAGCCTTTCTCATGCAAATCTTATGCTCTATATCCAGGCCTGTGTTGGATAAATGCATCTGAACAGGCATCATGTTTGCACGTACCCAAGCTTACCCTTTCTCCCCATCAGCTGTTCTCTCTGTCCAAGAAGAAAAGTCCAATGCAGTGCCATAATTCACACACCTCCAAGTGTCAGGAAAATACTCCCAGTAACTTAGCTATGGATAGAGACTATGCATAGAAAATTTCTTGTGAAAAACAGATCAGAAAATTATACATCACCAGAGAAGGACCAGAAAAGAAAACAGTTGGTTAAATGCAAGTGTGAGAGTCTCTGTCTTACCATTACTCTAACTGCAATAAAAATATTGCCGATGGGGTGATAAGATCAGTCTGGCCACAGCTGTCATTGTCTTTAAAAGCCAGACAGTAAAATGTGTTCATTTTTACCTTTCTGTTTGTTATTAAAAAAACCCCACTCTAAATTGTACCCTTGAAATGAGAGCAATGGATGTGCATTCTTACCTAAAGAGAAAACAGAATCTGTAATAAGAAGATTATGAATAAACCATTTTTATTCCATTATTTTTAGCCTCATCAAAGAAGATGATTTCATACTCTTAACATTCAGTCTAGTATCTTCACATCACAGTTCATAATACCCAGGTGACTAGTCTTTGCAGGAAGATTTCACATGCTATCCTGTTACAGCCTATTTATTTGCCCTCTGGAAACCATGTTCTCAGTTGGCGGGATTCTACTCCCCCAGGAGAAGATGTGCCTGGCCAGCTGACACAGACAGGGCTTAGTCTGCAGGGAGGGTTGAATTTCCTTAGCATGACAATGGGCAGGGTTTTATTGGCACAGACGTTTTGTGTCAAGCATGTGAACATATGTTCCTGAGGTCTGCAGGAGGAGCAGTTACAGATCTCTAAATACCCATCCTGGGTTTTACGTAGGCCTGCTCCTCCAGCTCAGGAATGAGTCATTATGGGGCTGAGTTCACCAGGGCTACCTACTCCAGAGAAAAAATGGATAACCTGGCTGATCATGCACTGACGTATGTGCCAGTAGCTTCAAACCTCACAGTTTAATATTTCTGATTTACGTTGAGTTTAAAATTAAAAATAAAGTTCCCTGAAACCCTCTAAACTCAGAAAAGAAAGACATGTACACATTCTCAGTACAATATGCAGATCCAATTACTTCCACTGATTTCAGCCCAAACAGATCTCTAGGCCAAATTCAACAGAATATCTGAACACCTGAAACTAAAATATCCAACATTAGATACCAGTTTTCTGGGTTAAAATTAAATCAAGACTCACAAATAACTAAACAGACTTCTCAGGCTGGATGGAATTTGAAAATATAAAGAAGTCATGTGCCTGAAATGCTGCCCAGTTCAGCTCTGAAGGTTACAGAGAGCATCATCCAAATGGTCTGAATGACCAAAGCTGGGACTTGTTTCACAAAACTTTTTTATCTAAAAGTAGAAGAGACATCTAAGTCTAAGCTAGTAATTTGGGGCTACTCTTGTAGTTAACAGAAAGGAACATACACCATCAGAAGACTGTCTCCTGCTCAGAGAGATATTTGAAAATAGACCAGATGAGTTACATTCCATAGGTATTTCTTACTGTTTTGTTATTCCCTTTCTAGGAGCAAAAATCCATTGCCACAGGTAAACCAGTGGATTCACAAAGACTTGGGTCACACATGCTTCAGTGTACTTGTTGATGAAGGAAGGGGTTCAAAGAACAAGGGGTTTTTGTCTAATAAATTAAACCCTAAGAAATGGAAGAATGATAATTTATTTCCCATTAGGTTCAGAGATGAGGTAATATATTGCTCATGATTTGAATCTGTAACATGTACAAAAAAGTAACAGCAGTCAGTGAAGGATGAAAAACCAAGTCTGTCATCCCTGAGAAAATGGTTACTCTGATTTTTGAATATTCAGATGAGGTGGGCAAGGAGAAAAGAGGTGCCAAATCTATGACTATCCTGCACTATGTGTGACATGTCAAAAGTCTCATTTTATCTCTATTTTGCTTTTTCACATTTTACCATCAGGAACCTTTAGTCATGAGAATAGCGTTGTGCTTGTAAGGTGTCCTGACCCAAAGAAGCTGTTCTTACATATAATTTCTGATCACAGGTGTAGTGTTTTTAGGGCTGAGAATTTGGAAAATTAAATTTTAAGAATAATAAAAGAAAAATCTTAAATCACCCCAAAACTCTGGAAACATTCACTGACATTGTAATTAAAGTTGAATAACTCTTCAAAAAGACATACAGCAGAAATGTATGATTGGAGGTTTGTTGCAATGATTTTGTGTAATTCAAAGGGAATATTTACTTCTGTTGAAGAATATAAAAATTTTGCAATAGACTTTTTGAGAAGCTTATCAGAACTTTTGTTTCACAGTAGACATAATAAGGCCATTAACAAATATAAGTTATTACAGTAATATTTCCTTTTAGAGTTTCCTATTGACTTCCATTGTTCTTTTTTGCAATTTTATTTTTGAAATATTACTTTATTGAAATAAAGCCTCTGATTTTGAGTATAATATCTTTAGAACAGCTTTTGTCTTGCACTCCAGATACCATGAAAAATATATTGAAGGCTGTAATGAAAGAGTTAATAAAAGCTCTTTCAGTTAATAAAATAAAGTTGAAATTTAAAGGTGTAGGAGAGAGATGGGATTTAGGTGGCATTTGATTACTGTAGCATTTTCCTACAGATGAATGGACTTTTCTGAAATGAGGATAAATATTCTTGGATTTTTCTGAAAGGTGTTTGAATTATTTATATTTTCCATGAAAATACAGGGTTTTGCAATGAGGGCAAAATGTTTTATCAGCCTTGAATTAATGCAAGCTAATACAGCTTATTTCTAGCTAATTGGAAAAAACAAACCTGTTAAAAATATTTCATTGTATAGAGCATGGCAGTTATGAGAATAGTTCCTTTCTCAGACCTTCACTGCTAATGATTTGTACTGGTGATTTGACAATATCATTAAGAGAGAATGTTTGTTTAGACACTTGAATGCCTAGAAAATCTGGTCACTACACACTTGCTGGGACTAAGTGAGATTTCTCATTAAATCCCCTGGATATATTAAACATATATCCAGAATAAAATGTTTGTAATTTAATGTGCAGATATACCAATAAGGAGACTTTTTTTGGTTTTATAGTAATCTTAAGTTATTAAATAATAACTATATTAGGAAAATAAAATATTTTTTTTAAAGAAAAAAAACAACAAATATTGTTGCTGGGCAACTATCAATGTAATTTTGTAGCATTTGAAAAACTCTCCAGGTACTTTCTGGTTTCTCCCTTTTTCATAGCATCCTAATACCATTTTGGCAAATTTGATATTTCATTTGAAGGGAAAATAATAAAGTGTTTTCTTTGTATTGATTGAAAAAATATAGTGCTTATTTTTTGCTTGGTTTTCTAGTACTTATTCAATAGGTTAAAGGGCAATACCATCTGTTTCCTAACAGGACATTTTGTGTAAGATTTGCAAGTCCTACAGGTACCTTTAAGCATGGATAAATATGCACTCATGGTTTCAGCTGGATAGTTTTTCACCACCAAAGGATGATTATGTTGTGTGCCTTGAGACATAGCCTATAATATATTTCCTGTCCCTTTATTGCATTTTGGAATCATAAACAATGACTGTTTGGCTCAAAGCCATTTATTCAGCCCAAAAAGACATTATTTGCACAACAAAAATCAATAAAAATGTTACTAGGTCTGGCTGGATACTTTGCTTAACTGTGATATTTGTCTGTCACTGATGGCATGCCATCTCTCGTAGGAGACTGGGGCCAAAACAGAGCTATTGATCCAGTCATCAGTGATGGATACTGGCATTTGGAACGGGCTGCTGCAGAGAATCTCGATTAAAAAAAATATTTCTATGTTTTGCCTGCAGCAGAGGCAAGATAACCTGAATGAGGAGATTTTCTCTTTTATATTGGGTTTCTTCTCTTGTGGTTGTTAAATGCTCTGGACCAAAGTTCATTATTGAAAGAATTAAGTCAATCTATGTTTAGCCAAAGGCTTTGACATCATATCAAGCTCTCCTGATTTAGACACAAGGTAGTTGTCCTTTTCATCACCTTAAAAGCATAGGGGAAGCGTTTTATACACACCAGTGATAGAAGTGATATGCTGGGGTGTGCTTACACTTTTTTCTATTGTAAAACATCAAATTATGTCTAAGAAAAACAAGACAAAAACTGATTCACACACAATGTTATAGAAGCACTGACCTATCCTTTGAGGCACTCTCTACTCTTGCTTTATCAAAAGTTAAAGATACTTAAAACATAGAAACTCCCAGTGTTTAGCTCAAGGTTATCTAATTAGGAAACATCCTTGCAGCTACTTAAGAAAATAAATAGCACATTAAATAAAACAATGTTTCAGGCTACTATAATTGAATAGTATTTTAAAATACTACTGACATTTTAAAATACATTTTTATATTTTAAAATCGACCCTCTTTCACCAAATTAACTTATTTTAAGAAATATAATATTTTATAGTAGAAAGAAGAGCATGAAGCAGCTTTTTAAATTGGTGTCTGAGAAATATCTTCAAAGTAAAGCAGTTCAGATTCCTCTCATTGACTTACATTAGATTTAAGGAATTTGCATGGGGTGGGTGGTGAAACACTGGCACAGGCTGGACAGAGAGGTGGTGCTCCAGCCCCAGTAACATTCAAGGTCAGTTTGGACAGGGCTTCAAACAACCTGGTCTACGTAAGGTGTCTCTGCTAACTTCAGGGAAGTTGGATTGGATGACATTTAAACATCTGTTCCAACCCAAACCACTCAATGATTCTACAACATTTTCTCTCAGAGGTCAGAATTTTCACTCCAAGTCTAGTCATGAAAATATGCCAAGTATAATTCACAATAGTGATGGGGTTGGGTCATTTATTCAAGCTGATTTGCATGTTGTGATGTTAGTTCTGAATAACACAGGCAATAATAAAACAAGTCTGATTTTGACAGGTCTATCTGAACTGCACAAAATCAAGCACACATGATAGTTGATCGTGATCATCAGAACAGTGTCCAAAGACATGTAGGAAGGTTAATATTTGGTCTGTCTTTTTATATTGTTAGAAATTCTGAGAAAAATTAATCATCTCATCTATGTAGGGGAAATGGAAATAGACTAAAAAAGGATGAGTCCCCTGGCCGGGTTTTCGCATGGCCATTCAGTGCCTGTTGACCTGTATTGTCTATTTTTCACTCAGACATGGGAGCAGAGGGCAAAAGTTATGAAGTGTAGGTTGCATTAAGTCTTGCTATTTACCTTTTCCTTCCAGGCCTGCTCAAAAGAAGTAGCATCCAAACAGAGCTGGTACACAACTGGCACTCTACGACACCATCCATCTCCTTTACCAACTAAATCCACCAGCCACAAATAATAAAAAAAAAAAATAAATTGAAAATCTGATTCTCAATTAACATAATTATATTCTCTTCCATGTCAGCAAACTTTTTCTAGGTTCACACAGAGCTTTTACTACACTGAATTCTTTATAACTGAATGAAAAACAACTAAAAAATTATTCTCTTTGTTTTCTCTTTGAAGATGCAGTTTGGGGGTAATTTATCTTTTCTGTTCCAGAAAATTAATTATTAATAATATTATAAACTTCAGCAATAATATGCTACAGTTGGTACTTATTGGTCTCCTGATATTTTTTTCATACTCCTACAATGCAATAAAGGTAAAAGATTCTGTATCATTTGACCTGCTTCAGAGAGACACTTTGGCTGGAATTAAAACTGCAGGCTTAAACATGAAGTGTTTTGAGAATGCACTTCCAGGCTTGCCGTCCTTCTAGAATTTCTAAAATACACTTCACATTGAAAATTAGATTGCATGAGTTCTATGAGTCACCTCTTAGACAGGCATTCCAGGTCCAAAATTTTAGATAAAATTATAATTGTTGGAAATCAAGTTTTTTATTTATTTATTTTTAGAAGTTTTTTATTCTTTTTTAGATAAAAAGTAAAAAACTACTAGCATTAGTGGTTTACATTTTAACCATAATGAATATGTGAGCCTAGAATTAAATGCTTTCCATATTCAATTATATCTATAAGAAAAATATATAAATTATGAAAATGACAGTATACATGTTTACACAGATGTCTTTACATTAGTTGTCTGTAAAAATATTTTATTATTTAGATTTTTTCTTTCTTTTGTTATGGTGTGATAATGTGTTGACTAATATAAGAATCATGTACATTAGCTAAATCCAGCTCTTCAAATGGAAATCTATTCTAGCATAATAAGGTAGCTGAATTAGTCTTATCTGCACTAAAATGTTCAGCGAACTGAAATTACTCTTGTAAAGGAATGAGACTGTTGATGTAATCTCATTTTTCTAAGCTACAGATGTGCTTTCAGTGGCAAGAAAATTATTTCGCATAAAACCCAATATTTATGACTAACATAAGAAATAGGGTCAAATTTCTAACAAATTACAGAAATGCATAAAATATTTTAATTTTTTTCCCCTCATAGCTGAAATACTTTAAGCAGGTGTTACATACAGATTATGCTTAAGGAATCTAAATAGGGATTGTAGCACATGGTAATGATTTAGTAAATACTTTTCTAGTCCAAAATCAATGCCATTGATTGTCATTAAAGCAGCAAGCTAAAAACAATGAAGTGGTTTCTAATTTTCAGGCTCCTGCTGGAGTCTGCTCTATCTCTTCGTTTTTCCAGTTAAGAGCATCATTAAATGGTAAGAGCAAACAGCATATTGAGAGGCCAAGTGTTTTATTAATTCATCATCAGAATTATCTCAGCACATTAATATTAATAGCCTCAAATTGGATTTCATTTAGGAGGTGAAATAAATATGCTGATAGTAAAAGCCTACGTAGCCAATGAATCTTTTGAAATGGCGCTTAAACATAGCAATATTCACACCAGGTTTGATAAGTCATGCTGACTTCCTTTGGTGTAGCAGCACCTTCCAGGTAAATTTCATTCTCATCTGGAACTCGCTGAAATTTCAACTTCTGAAAGAACTTCTTTTTGTTTTAGGAGATTGTTACTTAAATGCCTGAAACACATGTGGGCATTCCTCCTTTTATGTGACACCTTTTTTGTTCCTTATGATGACTGCAGTAGTCATCCCTAAAATACCTAAGTTTTGATTTCAAAACACTGTGTGATTACACATTTTAGAGTATTACTTTGTGTTTTGCATTTGCATTTGCTTTGGCTCACTGCTAATCAATATTTTGGCCTTTTCATTATTAAGTTTTCTAGAGGCACAGAATCATAGACTTTTTGGCTGTTTGCAGGGAGAAGTCTTATTCCTAAGTAAGTTCAAAAGAACACAAAATGTCCCTCATTTGCAGGGATACCACATGATCCAAGGAGGAGATGATGGGAAGAGTAGAAATGAAGCTGGAGGTGCACATGAACTTTACACCATAAACACTTCCTTTATCTGGTGAGTCAGTGGTGGTAACTCAGGTCTTCCTTCACCCCTTCCTTTCTTCAGTAAACCAGGCTGTTTCTATGCCTTTATTGTACCATTTAATTTTTTTTTTTTTAATTTTGAAGTCTATCTAGCAAAGCCATTTTATTGGAATGCCACATACAGCCAGATTTAGATGATGCAGACAACTCCACAGCCACATTCACCACTCAGTTATTTCCTGTTCTTTGTGGTTTTAAGGGCAAAATTACATTTTTAAGAACCTTTATTGCACAAAAATGACCCAGTCACAGAGCCATTCAGTCATTCAAGGAGCCTGCCCTTGGAACCCAAAGCAACCAGAAGGTTTCCTGACTTCAGGGTGCTTCTTATTGTTAGTAGGGAGACACAAATTAGTCATCCACAGCACAGCATATGCTTAAGGGTGTAGTTAGTGGAGACACTGGATAATGAAATACCAGTTTAAATGTTCTAATCTACACTGCTTCTCAAGAAAACTCTTAAAACAAAATTGCACCACTGAAAATGCTCAGAACACTGAAGCCATGTTCTGAGACACAGCAAAGAAATAATTCACTGCAGGGAGTCCTCCACTTTGTCATCAGCATTTGGGGAATGTAGACTACCCCTGAAAAATGTGGGAGACCTTGAGACCTTGAACAGACTTGCTGATATATCCACTCACTGGTATTTATCTCTCTGTATGGAGGATAGGGACAGGGGATGCCTTCTCACTTTTTCACCCTGTAGCTTATGCGAGAAGAGGTGGAGAAAACCATCAGGTCAGTAACCTGGTGTGGTTCCTTCCTTTAGCCACAGTGTGACAGCAGGATAGTGACACTGGGTGAACATGGTGGGGCTTGGGCTTGCATCTGCCTTGGCAAGTGAAGCAACTGAAGCAAACTGGAGGATGTGGCTTGATTCATGTGTTTCTCTGTGGAGTCTTTTACTCCTCTGTCGTAGCTGGACTTCATAAAAATGTAAACATAAAGAAAGAAACATCCTCTTTGATGTTTTTATATTTTACAAATGTATTTAATTCAAATACTTCAGAGCAGGAAAGCAACAGTGATCTAAAGAGAGCAAAAGTAGCTGTGTACTTGGACTTCTCCCAGGCAAACAATGGCAAACCTGCCCTAAACAGGAATATTGTGATCAGGAGAAATGCGATTGAGTATTCTGCCTTCATCTTGCAAGCTCTTCTACTACAGCAGCCATGCATGAAGACTGAGATGTAACTGGATGGATTTTGGTACCATTGAGCACTGAAGAGGTAGCACTGGCAGCTACAAAGTGCCCATGATAGATGTGTCTGCTTTGCCACCTTTTAACTAGGCTAACAGAAAAAATGACTTTAGGAAGGGTTTGCCCTCTGGCCAGACTACAAGTTAGTTTTACAGCCATGGATCAGCCTCTAGCAGCTGAAGGTGCTGGCTGTCCCTCCAAGCAAATGAGACCCAGCAAAATTTGTTAGTGTTTGAGACGCAGCTGCTAGTAAGGAGCAGTCTGCATTTTGAATCAGCCTGAAGTCTGGATCTCCATTTAAGCAGCCCAGCTTTACATGTTGCATTAGAGTTTTGTTGCAAGCTCAGTTCAACAGTCTTCTACAGTCTACATACGAAAATGGAACGGTTGTTTCCGTGCATGATGAAATCCATGTTAAACAGGGAAGAGAACTCTGTGAGTGACTTTGCGCTCCTCCCCCTCCCCATTTTGCTACCAGAAATGTAGAAGGAGATTACTCTTGTGGTTGTGGCTGTGGACTGAGAATTACAACATGATTTCCTGGCACTGCTACAGATTTGTTGTCTGTTCGCTTAATTTGTCCATGTTTTGGAACCCAGCTGACCTCACAGAAGGATTCTTTTTTTTATGCAACCACAATGAAGATGCTTTCTTTCATGTTTGCGAGGGGCCTAGAGTGAGCAGAGCCACGTGGGGCTTTTGATACGCTGAGATGATATAAATTTTATGTAAGTCATCTTTGTTATCTCAGAAAATCTGGGCTTTTCCCCACCAGCAAACAAGCCTTGCAGGCTATGGGCTTTCAGAAGTGATAATGAAATTGTGTATTCGAAGTATTTATCTGCCAGTCTGTGTTGGCATAAGCCTCAAACATTGTTCTCAAGCTAGCGCTCCTGAAATTTATTATGAACTAAAAGATGTTCCCCAAAAGCCTGCCACTATTACTGGAGAAAGAATGTACAACAGGGACTGCCATTTAGGCCACCATTTGGAATGGCATTTAGGAGCTGCTGCCTGGAATTGACATCCAGAATAATGAGGCTGACATTCAGAAGACCCACCCAGTAAAGAGAGGCAGAAGTGATCTAATTGTTTCTGCTTTCTTTCAGAATTCTACCCCCACTCTATCTTTTCCTGGCAGTTCCCCAAAATAAATTACTCTAATTGTAGCAAAAATCTGGAATGGAGAAAAGTTACTCTGTTTAGTTTGTGAACTGGTATTTTCAAGTTTCCTTAATGACTAATATAACGGAGAAGTTATTATCAAAATATGCTGGGTTCAGAGTATATTAAAGCTCTCTTAGGACCCAGTTTAGTAACTGTTACCATTCAGTCATCCCAAACACAGCATGATCAAGTCTCTTCTTACTTTTTTGGTGACCATTTCCCATAGCTCAACAGGGAATGATATACTAGTAAGGCAGTATTGGCAGTCTGCCTTGCTGCTGGTCAGAGTAACAGCAAAACATTCATATATCACATTAGGAAAATCAAAAGGCTTCTTTTTGTCTATTCACCACTCCTCTCCTGAGACAGAGAGCAAGAGACCAGTTATCTATGATGCTGTACATATCACTGGCTACATCTTGTCCTCTCTTTTGTCGCATGAGTTTTTCTGTTATATGGAAGTTTTATTCCTTTTGTTCCTTATTTCTTCACTGTTGGTGAGCAACACCTACACTCCATGATAATCCATTCCATAAAGTCCATTCATGCCAAAACTGATACTGCTGGAAAGTTTCTCCGGGCTGCCATATTTCATCTTTATGCAACAGCTCTACTTGTATGCTTAATATAAAATAATAAGTTTTAAATCTCTCCTCATTCTACCTTAATAGCTGTGTATCTTTTCCAAATGTTTTAAAATTGAAAATTCTGTGCCTGTTACCAGAGAAGATTTTCTGAACAACGAGACATTAACAGGATTACAGTTTCATAAATACTAAGGAATATAAACCTGATTGAAGGGAAATGATTCTCATTCAGATGACTTAGAAGATCTTTGAACTGAATGAACATCTATTTAAGCTGGAGAGTAAAGTTTCCCTCTGAAACACTCAAAATTCAACACTCAAATACATCTGAGATGGATGCTGAAGTTTCTCTTCAAAATAAGAATCCTTGCCCAGCTTACTGACGCTGGTGCAGACAGGGCTAAACTTCTCTGCACACACCTTTTGCTTTAGGGGACAAGACCCTGAAGCTCACACTTTAACACTTTATTCTGATTCTCATAGGCGTACTGACAGTTTGATATATTTTGGCCATCAAGCAGACATTTATGGCCTGGACATTGGACAGGCTGGCTGTTTCAGTTTCATGCTATGGCCCTCATGTTGGTTGATGTTCCCAGATTTCCATGCACACTTGTATAGTTTGCAGAGACATTTCTTTTGTTTCAGTCATACACTCCTGGTGGCAGAACTTAGCTGAATGCCTCTGCCATAATCAAAACTCTTTCAGGCTGTGTAGTTGTCGTGGTTTGACACGGAAAGATAATTTTTTCCGGAAGGAAGAGGTCAATTTAGATATTGACCAATTGAAAGTAGACACGCCTCTGAGAACACAGAGGGGTTGAAAGCAGAATTCCCATGGGAACTCGCTCTCTTTGGTTCCGGTCAGCGTGCAGTGCAGACCTTCCCCCCGCCCAGCCACGAGCTGGGTGGGGGAGGGGAAGCCCATGGCCTGAGAAAGGTAGGCCGAAAGCCCCAAGGGTGGTGGAAGGACTGGAACCGGGCTGGCCCCTGCAGATGGAAGGGTGGAAGAAATCTGGGATGTCTCCATTTTCCCCCCCAGAGTTCCTTTCCCGGGAGGGAGAGAGAAAGCCGCAAGGAAGGAGGAGCGGGGGGAGCTGCTGCAAGGTGCCCAGTTGCGTGGGAGTTGCTGGATGTCCGGGCATCGAGCCATCCTGGGAGTTCGGACTTTTAACCCTTCCTTGAGAAATGAAAGCTTTGTGAATTTTCCTTTCCTCTCCTCGGTTTGAAAGAGAGGAAGAGGGACACCTTGAACCCTGGGATGGGATGTTGGAAGGAGGAATTCTGGATGGGAGGGGGACAAGGAGTGGCTTTTGGCTGGACTTTTCCGTGTTAGCCACAACCTGAACCAATCTTCTCCTCCAAGAGGGACTGTGTTTTGGGAGGATGCCAGTGAGTCAAGAGACCTGCTTCAGCTGGGAAAAAGACAAAAGTGGAGTGAACAGAGAAAAGGTTAGGGGGTTTGTGGTGGCGCCCCTGTCCTGGAAAGGAAAGAGAAGAGAAGAAGATCTCTGTTCTTGAGCCCTCGGCCCCAGGGGAAAATGGGGGGGGACTGTGGTCCCAAACAATGAAAAACTGAACTGTTGTTTTCTCCCCTCTTGGCAGGGCATCCTTGAAAGGAAAAATCCTAAAGGCAGTCTGACCATCCATGCATTGGTGGTGAGAGCACTGTGCATGGAAAGGAGAAGGGTCACCATGGCAAACTTTTTCTCCGGGCGGTGCCATGTGTGACATGGAAACACAGGATGTGGAGCTGTGTTTCTTGGGGGGTCTGTGGCACAGGAGAGACTCTGTTCCCTCGATGGACTGAGTATCGATTGCTTGGAGGGTGGAAACCTGATTGGGGTCCAGATTGTGTCTCACTGTGGTTTGTTGGAGTTGGGTGGTGGGGGGAGGAATGTTTTGCAAGGTTTTCATTTGGATCTTTGTGTGTTTTTTTTTCCCCTTCTTTAATTTTCTCTTTTCTTTTGTAGTAGTAGTTTAATAAAGTTTTTTTCCTGTTATTAAGCTTGGGCCTGCTTTGCTCTATTCTAGATTCCACTTCACAGCATTCAAGGTAGGGATCACATTTTCATGGGGGCACTGGCATTGTGCCAGTGTCAAACCATGACAGTAGTATCACATTAAAAGTAAATAGGAAAAGCAGACCTGATCTTAATCACGTTTGGAGCAACTGAAAAACTGTAAAAATATCCACTGGTATAAGGGAATTAAAACTCGCATTTTCTGTCAAATAGCTGTAGAATAGCTCGGATTAAACAAACAAGCAATCAAACACAAAAAATACAAGGACCTATGTACTTAAAATTTTATTCACAATGGACTTTGTCAAGGAAGGACATTAACTGAAAGGAAACAGTGAAAGAGAAGGAAAAAAATGGTAATATTCTAATACAGAAGGAGGCTGATAATGGACTATCTAAAAAGGTGTTATGGGTGCTTAAATATTTCCATGGATGAACTATATGAAGGGCTGGAACAGCTCTGCTGTGTTGCTCAGATTGACCATGTCCTAGGATATGTCAATAGGAATATAACAAATCTTGGAGACATTTTATGAATGAACAGGAAAATTTACCCTGATCTTTGAGTTGATCCCATTCTTTAAGAATTTTTTAGTTGCATGCTTGACAGTTCAAGAGAAATTTCTAGATCTTTGCAGCTCAGTGAGTATGTCTCTTCAGTACAGTGTCACAGCCAAACAAAACAAGCACAAGCAATGTATTTAGTTATTTTAAGTAGGGGATATATAACACTTCAAATATTAGACTTATAAATATATACATATATGCATGTATCTGTATAAAAATATCTATATTTATATATCTCTTATATAAATATATATTTATATTATATATCTATCTATCTATATCTCTTTATATATCTCTTATGTGTGCAGTTCAAATTACAAGTGTATATATATAAGTTTTGAAATATATCAATGTAATCATTGATTGCTTTTATTTTGGTGACCACATTGGTTCTAGCAGATATTTTCAAATATCATCTTTAGTTTATGTGTGCTCCAGGCCGCCACTTCACCATTCAAAAAGCCACACAAGAACTTAATTTCTAATTTCTTTTCATTAGCTGAGAAGATATATCTATAACTAATTTTTTCATTCTTTTGATCTTGTACAAGCATATTTAGTTTTGACAGTCCTTTTCATTTTGTTTATCAAATAAGTATATTTATAGAAAATAATCATATCCTGCTCCAACTTTTGTTTCACTAGTCTCTTTAAAGATTTGTTCTCTAAAACCCCTTATCATCTGAGTAGGCTGGTTTTGCATTGAAATTACTATTCTAAACATAGCTAATCAGAAGTGAGACTGATATTCTAATGAAGTCTTAGTAAAGAATTATACAATAGAATTAATTTTTTCTTCTTTTTACTTAAAATATCCCACCTGCTGCTTCCTCAAATTAAATTGCTTGCGAATAAATAGCATTTAGATTACTTTATCATCAACAATTATATACTGTTCACTTTTCCTTTTGTTAGTGAAACCTCCAATCTGTGTCAGATTTTCTTCTAATTTGTTCACAAAAGCTGTGATCTTGGACTTTGTCTTAATAAGACAGCTTGTAATATTCTCCAATTCTTCATGCAGATGTCTTGGTCTTTCTAAATAGGAGCAATGAACTGCAACTGGGATATGTGAAGGTTCATAAGAATTTACCCTACTTTTTCTTTGAATTGATTTATGATCATATGAGCCCTCATTGTTATATGTTAATTTTCAGCATCACTATTCAGACCTGCTTTCACAATTTTTACACACCTCAGAAATGTATGCTCAAATTGCCAAGAATTACTGAGGAAAAAGAAGTAGAGGTGTGTGTTGATACTGTGATTGGCAGAGTAAAAGTAAAACATTGCAAAATGCTTATTCTGAAACTTTTATTCTAATACAGTCACAAAATTCAATGAGAGGAGCCTAAGGCCAAAGGAAAACCAAAGATATTTTGATCATTCTTGCTATTCTATCATGCAAAATACAGAAAGGCATCTCTTGAATTGAGACACAGATATAAACAAAATGTGAGAAAGAATCCATATGTTGAAAAAAAAGAACAAGATTTGAAGCTCATAGGCAGAAGTTGCCTATTTAGAGAGTTTTATAATCCATCTGACCATTAAAGGAGATGAGGGAACTGATGATTCTGGTAGAGTTGCGATATCCTGTAACCATTTGGCTCAACATGGGCACTATAAATGAAAACACTTTATGCTAGAAACAATTTAGAATAAATGTGTCAAGACATATCAACAGCAAGATGATGTGATAGAATATTCTTGTTAATTTACTTAGGAAGGCAATCTCTGCCGCAAATAGATTAAAAACCTTTAGCAACAGTAGCAGCAATCTGAGGTACCCATATTTGTCTAAGTGTTTTTGTTGAAGATCCTGAGTGGTGGATTAGAAGATGAAAACCCTATTATCAGTAGGAGGAAAAACTGCCACATAGTTTCTGTTTGTTTGTTTGTTTGTTTATTTTCTTTTTATATGGAATGGGGGCAGGGAGGGGTGTCTGGAAGTGGAATTCTCTGAGATGCAGGAGATATTTCTTGATTGTTTTCTAACTGATTTAATATTTTATGTGTTTCTTCCCTACTATACTAAAAAATAAAAATGCTACCTTTGCCTTCCTCAGGAAGCTTCATACTCATTACATGGCTAGATAACACGAGAATGATCACTCATTGGCAGTAATCTGTGGTCCTGGAGCCGTTTTACAAAGTGGACAGAGAGGAGTCATGATAAGTTGTTCCACTGCACAGATGTTGAAACTGTGCAATGTAATAGAGTATTTTAGGTGTTTTTGTTTTTTGTTTTTGTGGTGTTTTTTTTTTTTATTATTTTTATTTATTCCTTATCTGAAATGGATTTGTTTTAAGGTGGAATCCAGGGCCCAGTTAACATTACATATGAGATGGGGCATTATGACAAAATATTCACAGCTGGAGCTTTAAGAACAAGCATTGGTCTCCTGAGAGGCAAGACAAATTTCTCCTAAAAGAAGTTACCTGCAAGTTCTTAAACAGATGAAGAGCAGCTCTTCCTTTGTTCCTTTTTCTTAAAGCAGTTAATCTGATGAACAATTTATAACATAATGAAGTAGGAGGATATTAGTCAATTTAGAGTATTCAGATGGTTCTACTTATAATCTAAACCCATAATTATTCATTTCCTTTCCATATACAGCAGTAATTCTAGATAAAACCATGAAAAACTCAGACCATTTGAGTCTAAAAGAAGATCTCTTAACTTTGTACACTGATGAGTACATTTAATTTTCACCATATTTCCCACTGCACTCAAGTTAGAATCAGCATCCTCAAAAGCTAGTGACCACTCAAGAACTGTCTGAAGTAAAAAAAAATAAAGAAAAGTAACTGATAAGTCTCGTGGAGCAGAATACTCATAGAAGTTTAATCAGTTAGTATTTCCAATGACTCAAATGTTGTGCCAAATGTGATCAATGATAACAATGGAACCATTTAGCCAAAAGGGAAATAAATATCTGTGGTTCTCGCAGGAGTCATTTATTGATTGAACTTTACTTGTCAAATGTTTTTAGTATCTAGAACTAGAGTCAAGCTGTGGGTAGTCCCAGGCTCCGAGACTGTCTTGGTTCGACAAGACAGGAGTCTGTGAAAGAGGGCAAAGCCTCCTGTGCAATGGAGGACGGCAAACCCCCCTCCCTCTGAATTACCAGGATCTTTAAATTAAAAGGCTCTCAGGCAAAGATGTGGGAATGGGAGTAACAATTCTTTACTAGGAGAAAACTAGACAACAATTTAAAAAGGCAAATGCAATCGGTACAAACAAAACCAGTGAAAAAGTCCAGAACCTGAGGAGTCGGGGTGCCAGTAGCAGTCCTGCTGGGACGATTGATCCCCTTGCAGTGGTTGATGAACTGCAGCTGCAGTGGTGATCTTTTGAAGGGTATAGTTTTCCTCTGAAGATCTGGTGGCAGTGGGGCCGGTCTTCCTCTGCGCCGGGGTTGCCTCCGAGCTCCGCCGCCGTCGGCTCAGCGCGCTCCGGCTGCTTCGCTGCGAGTGCCGCCGAAGAGAGAGAGAGAGAGAGCTGCTTCCCCGGGAATCCCGCAAAGAGGGAGAGAGCTGCTTCTCCGGGAATCCCGCGAAGAGAGAGCGAGAGCTGCTTCTCTCGGAGTCCCGCCCAGAGAGCTGCCTCCTCTCCCCAAAAAGCTACCCCTTTAAACAATAATAGAGTGCTTGGCTTCCCCCTCTGGGTGGGACCCCTCACAATAGGATGGTGTTATGTTACCAGCCCTGCATTGAATCAGTCAATGGCCCACTAACAAACCATTACCTCTTAGGAGCAAAACCGGTTCTTGGAAAAGATAACAAAACCTGCCCAACAGGCTTGCCTTCAACAGATGGCAAATAGAATACAAGCTTATCTTACAACCCAGGACAGAGACATAATGGGATTGTGCTACAATACAATTTTTTCACTCTTTGATGAAACTTGTCTTTTAGAAGTTTAATTTCACTCACTCTTAATAACATTTTATATTCAGATATCTTTGTAGAAGAGAACTATATACAGACATTTGTAACAGGCTATTCCACATGGATCTTCAGTACAGTAATTCTTATTTAATTTTACAAGGTAAATATTCAAGGTTAAATAAATTTCACAGAATCACAGAATGGGTAAGATTAGGAGAGACCACAGTGGATCATCTAGTCCAAACTCCTTGCACAGGTAGTGTCATCTTAGAGCACATTGCACAGAATTGCCTCCAGATGCAACATCTTCAGTGAGAGAGACCCCACAATGCCTCTGGGCAACCTGTTCCAGTGCATGGTCACCCACAGAGTAAAGAAGTTCTTCCTTGGATTCAAGTGCAACTCGAATTGAGTGCAATTTCTGTCCATTGTCTCCTGTCCGACTGCAATAGTATCTGAAACATAAAAGTATATTCAGACTCTTTGTAATGAGTATAAAGGGTATTAGAAACAAAAGGATGTGATCAAGCAATACATCCTCTAAGAGCTGTAGTTGGCAATCATTTGAAATGGGAAATCTCTTAGATTACAAATTATCTGTTGTCTCTATTATCAAATTACAAGGAAACTAGGGATGAGGAGGTAGTCCTATTTGCTTGCTATATTGCTCTGAAAAAAACATTGTAGAATGGAAGATTGCAAATAAAGATTTTATAAGGGAGGAATTTTTTTCAGAGTGGATTTAATATAACTTAATGTGTTGAAAATAGGAAATTAGACAGAATCTGAAACACTGAAAAGGGAAATGATTTGGTATATAAATTATTAAAAATCCTTATATGCAAAAGGAGCAAGACCACATATGTTTCTGGATGGACTTATTCCTAGAGAGTTAGAAGTGTATATTAAGGTAGTCAGAATCACCCCTGAATTTAAACAAGCCATAAATAAAAATGTTATTAAAATTCATTACTATCATTAAGATAAAAGGAAAATATTTCAAATGTCAAAACCCTTTAGAGGAATAAATAGAAGCTACAAATCTAAATAAAATAGTCTTGTTTGTTTTCAAGCATAAGAAGAGTTGAAAGAAATCTGATTAATCTGATAGTTTCAGAAACTATAGCATTACATTGAGCAGAAAATGTGTAATGAGTAATTTATTCAAGATTAAAACTTCATCATAGAAAAAGTTCTGGAAATGACCCCTTAAAAAGGAAAAGGAAACTCCTAGTTTTGGAATTCTGAATATCCAAATTCCAATCAAACCCATGTGCTGCCAAGTAAGAGGAGAACATAATCAGAGAAACACAGACTCACAGTACTGTCGTTGGTCCGGGAAGGGATCTCTGTAAATTATCTAGTCCAATTCTTCCCCTAAAGCAGGTTCACCTGGAGCATGTTGCCCAGCATCACATCCCAGTGGGTTTTGACTGTCTCCAGAGAAGGAGACTCCACAACCTCTCTGAGCAGCCTGCTCCAGTGCTGAGACTCACAGTAAAGAAATGTTTTCCTCACATTCAGATGGAACATCTTGTGTCTCAGTCTGGATCTTTTGCCCCTTATCCTGTTTCTAGCCATCACTCAAAAAAATACCACCCTATCCAACAAAATGTCATTATCTAGAATAATTAGTGATAACAGTTCATATAAGAAGGTGATTTGTTTTTGTTGCAGTGTATGAAACACAAGAAAATTCTACAAAAACATTTTCTTCCATAATCCCCATTAGATGCAATTATCCTCCATTTTCTCACATTCTCTTTTGTCTTAGGGATCTACTACATAGCAAGTCAACCATCAGGCATGTAGGTTTTTTCAGAATAGTGAAGTACAGTGATTTTTTGAGTAGTGACAGATTTTTTGGCTAGATACAGAGTATGATAAATCTTATGTCTGCCCATTGTTTCTTACTAATTAAACCATTATTTTAGACTGTCTAATGGTATTCTATAAATGAGGAAGAACACACTAATACAGCAGAATATATCATCTAAACTGTTTTGCATTTTCTGAATATGAGTACCACATGCTTAATGTTTTCTTTTAGAAACAGCCTGATAAAGTCTTTTCCTGGTAGAAAAATCTGGCCAGATTTAAGATGAGTTAACTTCAAAGATAATAGACCTGAATTTGTCAAGCATTAACTCTACACTATTTTGTTTATTTAATAAGTGGAATGCAGTTTTTTTTGTAATTGCATCTTCCTATCTTTTACTCATTGGAAGATATCTGACACTTTTCATTTACCATGACAGCATTTTCAAGATGAAGTTTTGACTTGTACATATGCTAATTTTAAAAATATGAACTTTTTCTCTTATAGTATCTAACATGGCAAATTTCCACAGTGTTTTTGGAGAATAAAAATATAATTTAAATCTTAGCTACTAGGCACTAAAGCTGTACTTGAGTGATGTATGACCTTCAGGACTTTTGTATAGTCATAGCTATATCTGCATGCAGCTGCAGCAGACCTTCAGGAACAGTGGATTTTTTTGCTTTGGTGAGAGTGAAAATTAGAGACTAGAAGTCTAGGCAGTGAGAAACAAAGGGCTTGAATAAGATATGAGAAAAATTCTTGCATATCTATTGCTGGAAGTGGAAATCTGTATTACATGAGAGCTACGGAGTTGTGGTGTGTAAGAAGAGGTCCCAGGGGACTGCTTCTTCATCCAAGCAAAATTAATTGACAGCATTTTGCATAAAGAGCAAGTTTTGTGGTCACCCATTTTTTTGAGTAGAGCATGCTCAGTTTTCTCATCCAGATGTTTGCATATGCCATGTAATTGGGAAAAAAAAAAGTCAAATTCATGCCGTTCTGGGGTTTGCAAAGCAGGCAGTCTCATCATACTGATGCATTTGCAAAATATGCCTAGAAGTGTTTAGTACATGAAGACACAATTATAATTTGAGTCTATGGACTGGTTTTCCAAATAAACAAAAAATAGTTTATCAGCTGAAGTTATCAGTGGAAAATGACATAAAGGTTCCCTTCATCCCAAAGTTCTGCCATCTCAAAATATTTTCTCTTTCTAGGTAGGGAATATGAGGAAAAAAACACTACTTTGCTCATGGACTAGAAAAAAAAAAAGAGGGAACAAAAAAGGAAAAAAAAGAAAAAAAGCCAAAGAGGATAGGATAACATATAATAGCAGCTATACAGTCCCAGTGAGAATATCAAGCAGCTCTGCCACAGAAGAGGGGGCATGAAAGTTGTTGATGTTCTGTTCCTTTTACTAAAAGTTCTGAGGTTGAAAGATGTAGCTCTGAAGTCTTGTACATTTGCCTGATCCACTGGATATTAACTTCACAAATCAGAGCATAATATCTTTTCCTAGAATCTTCCTCATGAATGATAGTAAGCTTCTTCATAAATGCCTCATGACAGGATTCTCACATTCTCTCTATGCCACTTATTTTCACCCGCAAAAGATTAGGGTGCTGACATTCACCGGGTTGTAAGTATTCTGCCTGTTAGTACATAAGAAACCTGTAGGAAGCTTTAGGACTGCCTAAGGTATTTGTTCTAGATGACCCAGAAACACATAGTGTAACACGTGATGGGATGATAGAATCATCAAGGTTGGAAGAGACCTTTAAGATCATGAAGTCCAATCACCCACCCATCACTATCACTGTACCCCTAAACCCTAAAACCATATAATCCAAAGTGCCAGATCCAGACACTTCTTAAACACCTCTGAGTATGGTGACCCCACTACCTCCCTGGGCAACCCATTCCAGTCTTAATCACACTAGAAATAGTTTTTCCTTGTATCTAATCTGAATCTCCTGTCTCAACTTAGGCACATAGTCTCTTGTCCTCTCACTGCAGTCACAGGATAAGGAACAGGTTCTCACCTCACTAGAAGTTTTTTTTTGGTGAACTTTAGAGAGCAATGAGGTCCCTCCTGAGTCTTGTCTTCTCATGACTAGGCAGAGAAGGAATGGGAAGACTAAAAAACCTAAGAAGAAAAAAAAATTCACAAACACAAACCAGGAAGAACTGGACATTGTTATGATTATTTCACAAAAGCAGTGAATTGCAGAATCACTGAATATTTCAGATTGGAAGGAACCTCTGAGGCTTTATATTCCAACTCTAGATGAGTTTTGGCTTTCCTAAACACATTCCAGTATGTAGTGTCACTATATTTGCCTCGGGCTACCTCTCTCTTCCACATTCTGTATATTTCCTTTCAGTATTTGAGTTTATTCAAGACACCCATGTGCATCCATGTGTATCCATGCTGGCCTCCTGCCACCCTTACTTGATATTCTCGTCATGGGGGAAAACCATTCTTGGGCTTGGATATGATTAATTTGATTCCTGAAAAACAACAAGCTCTCCTGGAGCCCTCTCCTCCCCACAGTTTACCCCTGCGAGACTCTTAAAAGCAGATTCCTAAATGGGGCAAAATCTGCTCTACTGAAATCCAAAGCTGTGATGCTACTTTCTGCCTTGTTCCCTTTTCTCTGGATTCTGAACTCTTTCATCTCCTTATCAGTGGAGCCAAGTCCTTCTGTGACCTTTCAATGTCCTACAAGGACTTTACTGTTTGTAAACATACTGTTTGTATCATGTTTAGAAGAGAATCTCCCCTTTTCCAAACACTGATGACCTGTCAACAACTGTCTCTACAAATTCCCTGGGCTGCTTGTGGCTTGCTGTAACTGCCTAACCAGGAGATATCAGGGTAGTTAAAAGTGTCCCATGAAGAAAAAAACATATGAATATGCACTTCCTCCTGTTGTAAGAAGGGCTTATCTGTTTATTTTCCTGTTGAAGCAGCCTATATCAGATAATGATGACAACATCACCCATATTTGTCTACCCTCTAACCCATTAGCTCCTGACTGGTTTGCCATCTATCCTAAGGCAGAACTCACTGTGTACCTGCTAATTTTTCACATGAAGGACAACTCTCTCTCCTTTCCTTCCCAGCCTGCCCTTCCTAGGAGGCTGTACCCACCCACTGTAGTACTTTAGTCATGGGAGCCTTCCTATCCCATTCCTCTGACCCCACTGGGATTTGAGGCTTCAGCTGCACAAAGACCTCTGGTTCCTCCTGCTTATTTCCCACGTTGTGTGCATTTGAGTATTGGCTCTTCAGCTAGGATGTGCTAAATTCCCTCCTCTCAAAAGTGTGACAGCTTTTCACATAATGCTGCTGTCTTGGTACTTGTAAGTGTAGGTATTTGTGTGCATAGGCTTGAGGTAGACCCCTTTTACATAATCTGACTACTGTCAAAAACTGAGGTTTTACTCTACTAATTTTTCCTCAAAGAATTCAGTCAGCCATCTGACAGACATTTGATAGATATTAATTAAATGTATGAAATAACATATTTGACAAGTGTTTCTAGTTGTTTGTCTCTCCTAGAAGGATGTGGTTCTGAAACTGTCTAAAATACAAGGCAGTTTTGTTGAATGTTCATTTAAAGATATCTTAAAATACATGATGCATAGCATTTTTGTTAGTAGTCAGCATAGACTTCAGGATAAAGAGAACAAGAGGAAAAAGAAATGTTAGTAGACTCTTAGATCTAACTCAGTGAGTGCATGCATTTCAAGGGGAAGTTGGAGCCCACAAACAGTTTTAAATGGAAAAAAAAAAAAACAAAACAAAAAAGCAAACCCATACCTGTCTCCTAGCCTGGAGCCTGAACACAGTTTCTTCCCACAAAGCTGTCTGAAAAAGTAGCCAGCTATGGAATCAATAATTGTTGACAGAACTTTCAAAGATCTAACCTGTTGTAGCAACATTTCATGGGTCTGTTTCACATATTGGAGGAGTTACAGAAATATAAGTTTACATAACCTAGAAATACTCAGATTCAAATACAGTTTTCCACTGTTCAATATGCAGCTCTTGCAGTTCATGATTCTATAATATAAACTACTCAATTTACAGACTGAACAAAACTCAGCAAATTGGCTCCTTAGGTTCAGTTCTCCTTCAGTTGTCTCACCCAAGACACTATAAAGAACTGCCTTGTAGGCTTTAACTGTGAATAGTATGCTCTGATCTGCTCCTGCAACTTCGCAATATTTGAACTTTCTGTTTTCCAGGGCACTGCAAAAACCTTTTGCTCCTGTTACTCTTGAAATAAAAAGCAGTGTTCTTTATGAATTTTTAACACAGCACACTTTTCCTGCCAGTGCTTTCAGGCAAGTCACGTCAGTATCTGGACACTTGAATTTGAAGCTCAAAGCCTGACTGCCTCTATTTGTAAACAAGTGTGAACAGCATGAGCACAGTAGTGTCACTTCCCAGTAAATTCAGTGTTAAGAAATTACAAATGTATGTACTATAGAACAGTTTGACAAAGCTGTATTGAAATACATTATTCATAGTAATCTTTTTCAAAACCTGACATTTTTGAAAGTTTTCCATTTTGTGCATCATAAAATTGTAATGTTGGTTTTGAAAATGGAAAAAACATCAACAAAAAAACCCTGCCGAATGTATTTAGCCTTTTGCTTTCAATAAATCTTTTCCAAAGTAAAAAATTCTCTGGCTTTTTCCTCACCTTAAGCACTGCTCATTTTTTCTCTAATTATTGCAAATGAGTTACTGTTGATCTTTATCCACTGTGGCATTCCCAGCCTGCATCCTGCGTATGTGTGCATGTGTGTGGTCAGGGGAAACAATATGTGTCAAGACTGCCTTATAAAATCAGTTCTAAGCCTTTAACCTTCAGCAGAACACTGAATAATTGAGGGGTCTATGGACGCTGACGTTTATGGCAAAGCAGGGAAATAGATGTCTGTTGATGGGTCTCTATCTCTGATCGTAGTTCACAGCCCCTTTCCGTGGTGGAGTTAACATTGCCTCCTTAATGTCAGGCACTGCAAGGTTGGCTGCCAGATGGTACCAGGCTGACAGTCCCAGGTCTCCTCTGCCACTGGTAGCTGTTTTACTGGTGTGATCAACATAATTCTATCACTATCTGTACTTCTGCCCCCTTCCTCCATGCTAGTTGCTTACTGACTTTTCCCTTCACACTCTTTACTTCTGAAAGATGTTAGCACAAGGGGAAATAAAAGAGAGCATTTGCCAACTTCAATCTTAATAAATTTCAAGTTTTGTTTCACTCCTTCATTGGTCTAGTAGTATTTATTAATGTAGTTTGATTTGTAAGAGCTGTCCCCTGAATGCAAGGAAAGTTTATGTGCTTGAAAATATCATTGTGACCTAAATGGATTAGTCAGTTTGTTGACTTTTGCTAACTCATTGAATTATGGTTTTTTTCTGTCAGAAGGCTTTATCACACTTGTGAAATCCTAAGTGGCTGTTACAAATCTTATCTGAAACTACTGTTACAGATTTTATAGGCTTATGTTTATGTATCTTAAATATTCATTCATGAGTCTTTAATTTTCAAAATATATTTTTTCCTCTACTGGGAAAATGTCCCACTCTGCATAAATATCTTTTCCACTCTTTCTTTAATACATTACAGTAAATTAATATCGATTTCCTTTTTTCTCCATTATAATAAATGAATGAACTCTTGTGAAGAGTTTGTGGATCTGTTCTTAACATGAGGGCAGATGGAGAAGGATGCACTCCTGGTGTCCCAACCTCTGACTGGCACTGTAGCCTCCATTATAAATGCATTTTTCCAAGGGACAGAACCTGGCTTTGTAGAAAAATCAGGTCAGCTCTGAAGTAGGTATACTAATGTGGGGAAAAAAGATTATATTTTTTTCCCTGATAAAACTCTGATCACCCCCACTGGGGTAAGTGTCTGTACCACAATACCTTGCTTTGGGATTGCTATAGTGATGACTTCCAATGGTTCAGTTCATCCTTTTATGACAGCTACTTCCATTTGATTTTTCACTGGAGGCTGACAAATTTACTCTTAACTTTAAAATAATATATTCTTAAAAATATTATGTAGAAGACTAATGATCTTTTCAATATCAGCTGCTGAGAACTCCCACAAATGGTAACTGTTAATTAATATTTTCCATAGCCTAATGATCTTTCTGTCCAAGAAGCAGCCTACTTTGTGTGTCCTGAAACCATCTGCTCAGCTCTGCAGTTCCTGCTTGTTCAACTTAATAATGAAAATAAGTTTTGAGCAAAAAAATTCAAGTCCGTGAGCAAAGTAAGTGTGACAGCACATAGCTAACAAAGACCTGTGCTAAGGAACTGAGGTGTCCTTTCCCTCCTCCTTGGCTTTTTTTTTCTTTTTTTTTTTTTTGTTAATGCAGAACACACATTTATTGAGTTTTAAAAACATAAATTGAACAACTGATAATTACATCAAAGATGCAGCCAAGAAAAAGGGATAAGCAGTGAACCAGTTGTCATATTTCCCAGTGATTTAAGACACTGATGTATGTGTAGCTATATAGTCTTCTTTTCACCAGTGATAATTTACAGCTTTTGGCTGCCACTCTCTGGTTCTGTCAGTTGAGCTTCTGTCCCTGCTAGCCTGGCTATTCTCAGACGAGCTGAAGTAGCAGGAAAGTCCATCACTGTGGGATGCACATTAATTTTACACTTCCTTTTTGAGATGTATGTGTGTTGCTGATGTCTTCTTCACCATAGCACAGATATATCCAAAACCTTACAGAACTGAAGATAGCTATTTAGCTATTTTAGGTGCAAATCTAAAATCTTAGATGTACCTTATAAATATAAATTTACAGCTGCACATGCAACTATAAAATGAAGGTCTTTATTATATCTGTGTAGCTCTGTGTGTAATATCCCACACCTATAGTATATAGCATGTCTATAGAGAATATCTAAATATTTAGAATATAAATCCCTAAATATAGATATAGAAATAAATATTTCTCTGTGTGAATACAGAAGTGAAAAGACCAGATGTATGAAACCTATGGATTAAGCCCCAGGATGCGCAGTAGAACAGGCAGTCATACTCCAGCATGCAAGTCTACCATAAAACCCATTATAAGAGGCACCATCTTCAAAAAAGAAATCCCAAATGCAGAGTGGGGAGCTGAATAGCTGACAAGCTATGTGGTAGGTACTGAAGATATGTTGGTTTGACTGCCATGGTTAAATCCAATGGTAAATGACAGTTTGGATTCTTTCAGGTAAAAGGCATGAAGAGTCCTAGATATCCTGAATCCCTCATGAATACTGTTCAACAAAGGAATATCAGGCACACTCAAGATGTGGAAAGGTGTTGACTATTCCACTTTCTGTATTTGTTGTGCTCAGTGTACTAGATATACATTTTCTTCTTCATGCATGTTAAAGGTGGGAACTGAAGGAAAGTGAAAATTATTGTTTTGTACTTGTTATATTTTGCTAGAATGTGAGTTTTGTGTTCACTGTCTTCTGCATGTTTCTTTAAGAGTACAACAAAGGCAAGTGCTAAGGCCTGCATGAGAAGAGATAAAAACCCACACAGCACAAGCCAGGGTCTGACTGGCTGGAAAGCAGCTTTGCATAAAAGGACCTGGGGGATCTGAGTGAGCACCAAGTTGAACATGACCTGACAATGCCCTTGTGGCAAAACAGGCAGCTGGTGTCCTGCATTAAGAGCAGTATTGCCAGCAGGCTAAGGGAGATGATCCTTCTTTTTTATTCAACACTGGTGCAGCAACACCTGGAAGGTTGGGTCCAGTTCTGGGCAACAAGAAAGACATGGACACTCTGGAGACAGTCCAGCAAAGAACCACTGAGATGATGAGGAGACTGGAGCATCTTATGAACAAGGACATGATGAGAGACCTGAAACTATTTAGCCTGGAGAAGAGATGGTTCACTGTGAAATCTCATTAATGCATGTAAATATCTGAAGAGAGGGTGCAAAGAGGATGGATCCAGGCTCTTTTCAGGAGTGCCCAGTGACAGAACAAGAGGCAATGGGCACAAATTGTAACACAGTATGTCCCATGTGAACACCAGGAAATACTGACAATGGTTGCATGGAGAGACTGTGGAATGTCCCACCTTGGACATATTCAGCACCCATCAGCACCTGCCTGAGAAGCCCTGTCTGAGCAGGGACATTAGACCAGAAGACCTGCAGAGGTCTCTTCCAACCCCAAACATGCTGGGGTTCTGTGATAGGCTTGATGTCAATTTACTGATGATAAAAAGCAGAAAAAAGACCATAAAAATGCTGAAAGATGTAGGTGTGTCCAGTAACTGCATAAAACTACAAATTGTAACCAGTATTTCAGAATATAAAACCCACATAGCACATTCCCCACTGAAAACAATTCAAAGTAATAATTTTGGCATTCATTGTTCACAGTCATCTCATCTATTCTAAATAATTTGTTGTCCTTTTTTTTTTTTTTAAATAAGTCAATTATAGACCTGATGTTGGATTGTTTATCACATTTTTATTACCATAGCCCTGCCATTTATAATTTTTCTTTTCTTTAATTTTATATCTGTTACTTGTTGAAATAAACATGAAGATTAAGCAAATTATTAAAGGATTTTAAAAAAACAACTGTTTTTTATCTGTTTTTTCAGATGATCTCCTCATATCATTTATTTATTCATAATTCATTTTGCACATTCAGTTATCCATATGGATGTCAATGAAGGATGATGTTACCTGCTCTTTGCAGGATAAATCTAATTTATTTGGTTGACAGATCTTGTATCCTAAAGGTAGGTATTGTATTCTTTCATATTAATTATGATTTGGATAATCCTCAAATGTGATGGGGCCCTCACAACCTCTCAACTTTGCTGAACATGAATGTATTCCCATATCTGGAGAATTTAAATATTTTTCTTTGGACTTTCAAAACTTCTGCTTGATTTTAAGCAGCAGTTTGAGTCCCAGGTCCCAGTTTTCAACATCTTTAGTGCTGTGGCCAGTTTATCAGAGATTCCATATTCATTTATGAGCAACGTTTCTGAAAAGTACAGGGGACATTGCCTGGGTTGAAGCTACTAAGGGGGTGAAGTAAACCTAAAACTCAGTGAGCATAATGAGTAAATTACGTTCTTCCTAAAACTGGTCACTTCAGGTCAAATTGTCAGATTAACAGTGAATTTCTAGGGATGGGTGGAAGTGTCACAATGGCTGCAATCTGTGCTTTATCTTTCCTAGACATAAATGAATCACAGTGGAGCACAGTGGATGTGAAATCTTAGTTGCAAAAGACTGGATGAAGGATGATAAAATAAATGCAAAATCCCAATTCATTATAGTTTGCCATCCCATTGATGTAACGTATTGTTTAAATAGAGAACTCATCTATGAGAGCCACTTGTGCCTCTACTTCTCAGAACTCTATCCTATGAGGATTAATTAAGGAATGCTATTTGAAGACTTCTGAATAGATATCACATAGTTCCCATAAGTATTGTCCATTTTTTACATGAGTAAGAGACATGGCAAGTGGCTGATGCAGAAGTGTTTGCTGTTATATATTCATTCAGCATTCAGTTCCTCTTTCTACTTTTTCCTATTGGGCCATAAGACTGCTAGAACCTTTCCATATTTTGTTTAGCAGACACAGCAACATCTGTAACAAATGTAATACATTTGTGTCAAATCTGAATACATAGTCATGCTCATTTTACATCCTATATTTCATTTTGAATAGCATATAATTTCATTTTTATTGCAGAAAAAGCTGCAACTTCATTTTACAGCCTACATAGATACAAAGACAGTTGCACTTTTCTGATCCTAAAATTGTGGATGAAACTTCTGCTATGAATTTGAATTCATACGTTACAGTGCCAATGAAAGACACAGATCTGCAGCTAATAGAGTGTCTCCTAACATTGGTGGAAGTTCAAAGTCCTCTACACTACAAAGCCCAAAAGCCTGTATAATTTTCAATATATTGTCATTTGCAAATTGCACTTGTATTCTAATTTGTGTAAATTCTGATTGAGTAATCAATTTTTATTTTAGGAATTACCATATAGAGGTATGTGTATCCACGAATCATTTTATGTATCAGCAGCACTATTCAGAAAATTATGTAAACAGTGCCCAGGAGTCTGAAGTAGATTGCAGCAGTCAAAATACAAGTGATGCTGCTTGTAATCCTCATGTTCAAAGTATGTAGTATTTGGAAATTATTTTCATCTATGACACAGTCTGACTACATTCTAGTAGAGAAAATATCAAATGTGGAGAAGTCACTGCATCAATGCAGAAATGGCAAAGAATCATAATCTGGATAAATAGTAGTACTCAGCTGACTGCACTCTAGACTTTAAAAGCCTAACTTCCTTCCTTACTGATGAAAAAAAAAAGTTAAGCATTATAATAACACTTTTTTAGGTGGGTGTTAGATACACTGTGGATAGCTGTGAGTAAAACATAAGTTATCCTGTGACAAGGAAAAGAAGAGTCAGTCTGAAAGTTTTGCACATGCTGGAAGGAGAAACAACGAGGAAAATTAGTCTAAAAAGACAGATTTTCACTGCGAAATGGGTTACCGTTTGCACAATTGGGTTAGATAACTCTCCCCATGCACTTTCAGAGTTCTGCATACCTTTTAATCATTATTGTGTATAATCTGATAACTAGTAATTGCCATTACAAATGGGAGACTTGATTACTAAAGTAAGCCAAGGAATAGGAGGAGTTTGAAGAAAAATGAGCAATATCTTGCTCAAAATTATTGAATGCATTATTTTTCTTTTTCTTTTTTTCCCTGGAAAATATACCTTTGGTTATAAAGATTTTATGCATAATTCAAAGGAAAAATTAACTGCACAACACTTTTTTTCCTCAGGACATAATTTTTGTAGGCCATGGAGTGTAATTTGTAGCACTTGAAGGCTTCTGTAGTGGAACTAAACTATCTTCACACTTTTCCCCCTTTACTCTTGTTATCAAAATCATAAGTATTGTTATTTAAAGAAGTCTTTCAGAAAAAGTCACTTCTAAGCAGGTGAGGTTCATTGTCATAGTGACATTTTAAAATTTAATTCACGGTTTGCTTTTTTTCATTGCAAGTTACAATGGAGTCATTAATTCTGAGTGAAATATCTGAGAATGTAAATACATTTATAAATTAAAAACATCATATCATTCACATCTGCTGCTAATAAGATCTGCATCAAGCTCTCAGCTTCATTGGACAAGGAGATTTAAAGGATTACGTGAGTTAGTGTCAAACATCAGCTGATTAATGAAAGCTCCTAAACCCCATATGCTCCACTAGCAGAGAGTTTGAGTTTCAACAATTGTTGGACTCACACGTGACAGAAGAAATTTTTTTTTCTGGCTCTGAGCTACTGATTTGCCATATTTTTTTGATACAGAAAACAGTGGAAGTTGAAAGTGTTAACTTGGAAAACATTGCATACATTTTTTCAGTAAACTGATTCTGTATTCTGAACCCAAAGTCTGCAATTTCTGGAGTCAATCCTATTTAAAAGGACAAACCAGATCATACAGATAAGCAAAAGTTCTAACTCATCATCCTGTCTCCCAGAAAAGTGTGAGAAAAGAGACAAGAGTTAAAATTCCCATAGAAATTTCCTGGAAGGATGGGTCCATAACTACGGCTATTTAATCCAAAACAGCATTTCTGATTCTAGCCTTCTAGAGAACAAATGTTGTATTGACGCTTTTTGTATATTGAGGTTTTCAGGACCACCAGGTTAGGGAAGAAAAAAATAGATCCTTTTACAACTTGGAGGAAAAAATAAAACATCAAAGTAACAATATGACCTTTGTAATCTAACTGTATTTGATTTTCCTTCATGCCATCCCACCAGAGTTGTTTCGTACCCTGAAGAAAGGAGCAAGACCGTAGTATTTGCATATAAACTGTGAAGACACAAGTCAAACACTGCTTTCACATTCAAAATCAGATGAAACAGATAAATCTACAGCTTCTATCTTGTTGCTCTAAGGAGATTATGTATTAATAGATAATCACAGGACCTGAACGTAATCCCATTTTGAAGTCTGTGGTTTAACTTTTTTATATCAAATAAAGAAGACATAATTGTCTGTTTGAAACAACTCACAATCACTGCTGCTGAATATGGTACCCTCCTTTCTCCTGATCATTGATATTCAACTAGACCTCAGCAAATTAAAAGAGAAAAACTTCCATATGTCTAGGTGGTGTTTCAGATGTGGCAGATTTTTCAAAGAAGAAACAATAGGGAAGAAAGTGGGAAGAAAAATGCCTGAGCATTAACATCCTTAGCAAATGATTCTAATATGTAAGTTTTGCTCATGTAAGACACAAGTAGTGCTAGATCATTCTATAATAGTTATCAAAAATTCTTTAAAATAGCTGTCAGTACTATCTGAAAGACATGCTGACAGATCAAGTGATGATGTTGGTATATAACTTTTCATAATTTGTATAATAATGTTACTTTTATTAATCATCTTTGAATGTAAACATCAAAGATTACATTGTAAAATACTTTCTGAAGAGAGTATCACTATTCATATTATTAAATGCCATTACTACTTATATGAGGTGCATTACTATATTAGCATTATTCTATTAACATTAGTCTATTATATGAGAAGCATTACTCTATCTTAACAGTTACTAAAACAAAATTAGAACTTGTAATCTTGTTACTTCTAAAGCAGATATGCTCTCCTCATCACCGTGCATCTTTCAGTGCTCTCTAACTCATTTTAGTCCACCCTGAATAGGTTTTTTAAATAATATGAAGAGCAACAGCTACAATTTAAGTGTTTGCTCTGACACGTATCCTAAACAGATTTTCAGTCATTAGATTCTATGGGATGTTTAATAATTTTCCCTGGCTAATGTAAATATTTTTTCTGTATTTTCAAACAGTTCAGTATATCTTAGGTTTTGTAAATGGAATATTTATTTCCATCCTTAGATTAAGTCAGCTGACTGTTTTCAGCTTAGTTTTGAACACAATAGTACTAACTCATAAAATTAATTCCCATTTTGTGAGATTGTCAGAAATGAGGATTGCTCTGACCCCTGTTTGAACTCATCAGCTGAAATGAAGTTGTTCAGTGAGCTGGAGAAGACAAAGCTGACTTCCAAGAAATTAATCAACTCCATCAGCCTCCACGATAGGCCTGAAAATGGCACACATCAGACTGACCCTGAGCAGCTCTGGATTCCCTCCGTAAATGAAAGTCATCATTCCTGGCAAGGAAGATACTAAATTATAGGCTTTTAAATTTAATTTTCAGTTTACTTGTGTTTTCGATTAGTGTGCCATGTTTCATAAAGATGGTAGTACCTTTAAGTAGTAAATGCCCTTCATCTACCAGCTCGATCCCTGTTCTAATAAAAAGGTAAATTTGAACTAAAAACTGTTAGCAAATGAAACATGTGGTTGGGTTTTTTCCCCTTTTCTCTTTCCTTTTCTCAGTGACACCTTAAGCAACAACACCAAATTATTTTCTTCATACCAAAATCAATAACAGGCTTGGAAATAAAAAGTAGCCCCACAGCCTGAGGCCACAGATTTTCATGACAGGCTACTAAAACTATCTTTCAGTAGCCTGAAGGTCTGCCAGCTAATCATTCACTTTCCTTTCACTATTTAGTTGTCGGGTATCTCTCCGGGCTAGTAAAACTTAAAGGCTATGTGACAAATTGTCTGCTAAAGAAACATTGTCCATTTTTATCTTTGTGGAACTTCAATCTTTAGCACGTAGGCTGGAAAGTTCGCATTGCTTTGGAAGGAAGACAGAAATTCAAATGCCAACTAATCTTAAATCCTTAAATGCTGTCTTATTACATGCAAAGCATAAAAGCTATTGTCGTATACCTTTACATTTCACTAGCAGTAAAAATACATTTTTTTTTCTGGAGAGACAAGGTGGACAAAAATGAGAAAACAAGTTTAAGGTTCTTTAGTTCAAGACTCAAAGGTAAGAGAGAATGACAATTAAGATTGAATATCTTAATCAGGTTTCCGCTCCCTTGTACATATGCATGACAATACAACCTATAAATAACTATAAACATACAAATTTTAATATATTAAATTATATATAATGCATATTATATATGAAATTATATACATAAATAGCAGAATTATAGGTAACTATAGGAATTCCCAGCATCCATTGTAAGTGATATCTATCCTAAAGCAGAGCTGATAGGAAACTGGAATGTGATGAATGCTGTTAACTCTCCTCAAAGTTCTCTTTTGTACAGGTTTTTATTTAAATATATAAATATATACATTTAGCCTAAATAGTAAAATTTCATTTCTACCTTTTCAAAGGGTCAAACAAATCTAATTGTTGCCAAATAACAAATCTAGTGACTGCCTAATAATAGTAATTTCCCCATTAACACATTTGGGAGATATTTAATAAACTAGATTGACTGGTATCTTTTGAGTATCCCAGACTAACCATGTTCCTAGATCTGTACTTATATAATCTTTCAAGTGCTTGGCTTGATGCAAAATATGCACCTTTGCTTCTTTACTGTTCTCAACATTTCCAGTGTTTCTCTTTTCCCTTTACACCTCTATTCCCTCCAAACTGTGTCCTGGAAGGGCTTTTGCAGATAAACCAACCTAAAGCTTTCAGATATATAATATATGCTAAACCTTTACATCATCTTAAACAGATTACATCAATATAAGTCCTTAGATCATCTTAAATACCTCAGACCTATTAATTTATTCTCTAATAGGCATTTAGCAACAGAGGTGTACAGATAAGGGGTGACTAGGGTGGTGGCAAGAGAGTTAAACTGAGTCCAAAGTAGCTGACGTGCACTGCCATGATGGCTATGTGCTAAATTTTAGTGATTAACCTTCACGGCCCCCAAATATCCTGACAGAATGGATAGTGTATGTCAGTTTAGCTTAGTTAAAAAGCAACAAGTTTCTCAACCTTAATTGCTGCTTACTGGCTTTTACATCTGAGAAGCAAGTTTTGAGGTGTTTCAATTCTCCATTGCTATAATGGAGAAGTATCTTAAGGAGTAAATTATTTCAAAAGTTTTTCATCGTGAACAGGAAAGTGCAGTCACTTTTATTGTAGGTGTGTATTGTACACAAATACACACAAAAAGGAAAAAGGTGTTTTGTACTCTTTTTCCACTCGTTTAAAACAAGCACAGTCAGAAGCAGCAAACTCCTTGTCACAGTTCCTTTCCATTTCCACTATACCATTCCCCTTAAAAAAATATCTTGTTGCTGGTGAAAATTATCGGACTAATGGTGTGATGATTGGTTTATTATAAAACCAGGAAAGAAGACTATAGATGATCTGAACATCTAAGCATAGCAAATATGACCAGACTTAAAATATCCTTTAAAGGGACCTTTTTGGAGCCTTGAACCCCTTATAATCTGAAGAGAAACTAGAACAGACAAGTGATAAGATTTAAACATGGTAGCAGTAGACACGAAGTTCCTGGAATGGTAGTAGTAGACATGAACTTCCTGGAAAAGCTGTTGAAACACATAAGTTTTTTATTTAGGCAGGAATCAGGCAGCTCATGACTTTACTCACTAAAGTGTGAACATCCAACCTTGCCTTGAGCTTTGCCTACTTCACCTTAGGTGGAGTGTAATGGACAATATTAATGTAAATATTTTACCTTCACATGGTATTTTCCATGCTTATTTGCTAAGGCAAAATAGTCTTATGTGTTAGGTGACTCTTTCCTATGGAGGGGGATAATAGTTTATCAGGATCACTGCAACACTGTTGACCCTCAGTGCTCAACTGAGTGAGTGTGCACCCTCCCTGCAAAGTAGGAAGGCTAAAAATCTCAAAGTAATTTCAAATAAAGGTGGCCAGTTTGGGTTGAGTGAATGGGTACTGTATAAATAAAATAATTTTGCATGCTTGGGGGAAGGAGCCCTGTAAGAGCATTTAAATAAAAACTTAATAAACTTCTTGCTTCAGAGTCTTTGAATCATAATTACTGACATGAAGGAGAAAGTTATTGCTGCTTGATTTTGCCATGTGTCTGGTATAGAAGTATGCTTGGCAATATACAGAGCTGGGATAAGTAAAAAATTATTTTCAGTTAGCTGTCAATTGTGTCACTCTGCTAAGATCGCCACTGGAGAAAGAATGAATTAATGGTATAAACTGTTGAGCTGTGTTAAGTTTTATAAGGAGCAGTGTATTTATGCTAACAGCTGACCATTTCAGATTATATTAATAACCACTAATTCTTGCATGTTAGCTCTTACAAACCTACTCAGGGATATATTCAAAATTCAAATGCAGGCAATCAGATGTTTTACACGAATTGTGGATTAATCACAAATGTCTTGGTATTTCATATGCCCATTTGCAGTTCAACAAAGAGGCCACAATTCAGATATTCTGAAAAACATTCATATTATTTTCCCCAAAGTATACTTTGCAAGACCTTGGAAATTAAGGTTTAGTTACACATGTATTAAGATGTTCAGCTTCAATCTCTTCTTTGTTTTGATAAATTACATTTCTGTGTTGTGCCCATCTCTCCCTATGAAGGCATCATTTGTTTTCTTCCCGTTGCTGGTGCTGGGCCTCAGTACAGGCATCCACAATGACACATGCTGGTGGAAACAAGGTGAGAACACTAGTACAGACCTCTTCTGCTCTGTGTCAGTTATGTCATTATTGGCACTTGATCTAGTGGCATGCATTTGTTTAATGAAGCATGGTTGCTTTAACCTTCGAGACTGTCCCTCTCCAAGAAGCATCAGCTCTCTCCGAGAAATTGAGTCATGACTCAGTAACGTGCCAGTTATTATTGTAATAAAAACTGTCCCCCCACAGCAAAGGCCACAGCAAAGAGTAATTTCATAATCTTCTACAGCTATTTGTAACTCTTCACATGAGGAGTTAACCCATTACTAGAATATACTAAACATTGTTTTATTAGAAAGTGATGAAAAATCCAGTCTGGAACTTCTGAATTTTTCTTACATTTATCCCTTACATGACTTGATTCAATACAGAAATGAGGCCCCAAAGTTTAATAATTAGTTATTTTCTTTTGAACCTAAAATATTAGTAAGAACAAGCTTCCTGTCTTAATATTACCTTGAAAATACTAGCTTTAAAAAAAGACGTGATTTGCATTAGTTAGCCTGAAAAATCACATGTACTACTAGAAGTTGGGACCTTGTCATTAAATAAGTACAGAGGAACAGCCCTGTATAGTTAACAGATACTATAAAGATCATTTTATGTTTGTGTTAACATGAGGGACTTACTGCAAACATCAAAATCAATAAGAGATTTAATTCAACTGAACAAAGATGTGTTTGAGGCAAATCATCATTGTATTTCAGGAGTTCTTTTCGTGTTTTTTCTTGAACTTTTGCCAACCAGAAGGTGACTAATATTACTCTTATTGCTATATTTTTTTCTTAGCGCTTGATTCCAAAACAGCTGCCTGTGATCCTGAAAGAGGAATTCAGCTAAGCTTTATTTAATACTTCAGTTGTATATTCTGCCAAGTCACATATCTTCTAGCTTGACTATTAATATAAATCAAAAGATCTTGTGAAAACAACAGACTATCCAGGAATTGGTAGTGCTATAGAGAATATAGGCTTGGAAGCAATGCAAATGTTCAGATATTTACCTACCTTTCTTTGTAAACAAGATATTATGAACAGAGAGATTACGAATTGTAAAAATGCAAATAAACAGCTGACTACTTCTTTATGCACTTTTTTTGTGTTGGATACATTTTCTAATGGGGTTTTTAAACAAAGGCTTTGTGACACATTAATACCACTGCTTGTGGTTATGATGAAAGCTTGGTGTTACTGAAACTTCAATGGCAATGATTCAGTGTGAATTTCTCTGATTTGAGCAATGATGATAACCTTTGTCTAAAACACTAGGCTGGAACACTTGTATTGTTAAACACTTGTGCTGCATTGACCTTTCTCAGGATTGTTTGCTGTTGGATATTGCAACACACCATACCTGCAATTGTATTGACTAGAGTATTTTGCCTGTCAGGATTAAGTTAATGTTGTTATCTTTGGCTGTAATGAGTTTTGAGCCTGCTGATGCCTGCCCACAAATGCAACTGTAAATTACTTTACAGTAAAACGTGATGATTTGCTAAGTCTCTTGATAGGTTCTTTAGTCAGATTTAGTGTAAAATATAAGGAGAAAAAGTTTTTGTGCTCTGACATTCTGCATTGCAACTGATGCTTTCAGAACCTCAGCTCTTATGTATATGAGAAATTCCACTAATATCCTGGAAATCTTAATGATCTTTCCTACCAAAATAGGGGAGAAAAAGAATAAAGAAGAAATAAATGGTCATGTGATTTCAATCTTTTTCATCTTATTTTTAAAATTACTGGGAACTTCTAGGTTTTATGTAAAAATATTTATAACCTTGTAACTGAGCCCATTTGCACAGATAATTGGCACATTATCCTCAAGTGTTTTCAGCAAAATCTACCTGTGATCTCATGCTTCCTTATATTTCTTCTTCCAAATCATATGAGTGAGACAAGAAAGCAGGCCAGGACAGAGAAGCTGAGTGTGCAGATTGTAGTTCCAAGGCTGAAGTGCTGGGTGCGTTTCATGCCCAGCCACAAATGCAAAACTCCTGTACAAATTCCTATAATTTGCATCTCACTTAGTGTGATACCCTTTTTCTACTTTTGAAAAATACAGTATTACCTTGTTTATATTTGTTCAGGAAAAGTCTGTAAAAATTGCTTTCTTGGGCAGAAGATAACTCAGAGTTCTGGTGATGAAAAGAGTTGCCCTTTGCCTATCACACCTCTTAGCATCAATCTCTTAGCTTCCAGTCTGAGTAGCCACAGGAATCTAGTTGCATCTTACTTATTATCATGCTAAACTTAATGGGAGATGAGGCAAAATGGGCACTGTAATTCAGTGACCAGTGTCATCTGAGGGATCTGAAAGGACATGTCCTCGGCGGGGTGACACATTGGGAAATGCTGGGAGAGGAAAAGGGAACTATTGTTCCTCCATCCTCGATTGTAACCTCCATCCAAAAAAATCCCTCTTGACACTAATTTTGGCAAACATAAAAATATATTTAAATTTAAAGGCAAATTTGACCTGAGAAATTTGGTTGAGAAACAAATTATGAATGTAGAGATGTGCAGAGAACATAAAAAACCCCTTAGCTCAGAATGAAAAGCTGAAATGTAGAAATTTCATAAAATGAAAATGCAAATTAAAGTGGTTCAAGACAACTGAAAATTTTCATACCTTCTTGTTTTGTTTAGACTTAGTGCTTTGATATGTACAATTACACATTGTACACCATCACATTGTAGTTCATATCAAGCTATTAATGTCAAGTGAATGAAATTGTTATTGTAAATATATTTTGGGTTTTGAATAGTGAATATATAGTTGCTACCTTTCACATAAAATTGACAGATTGTAATTAATTTTTTTGGTATTAAAGGCAGTACACTGGGATTGTTTCGACTGGGTTTACAATTTCTTTGCTGATGATAACCATTTGAATTTTGGGATAGGATGGAAAAGTGTATTTCCATCAGAGCAGCTGTGGTACCAGTCAGGATTCTAATCAGAATTCAGCTTTCTGTCTGTTCCCAGTTCTATGGACCACAGCTCTGGGATTCAGTTCATCTGCATGCCAACACATACGTTATAGATATCTGCCTAGTTTTCTAGGCTTTCATTATGAGAGCCAACATTTAAGATGGTTACCTTAGTGAATTTAATTGAATGCAACTGGAGTCTAATGATAAATGATTAAGAGTAATGGAGAAATCAAAGGGAAGTTCAGGTGAATGTTTGGTATGAGTAAATTGTGCGCCAGTATGTCATTACTTTTTGGGGTTTTTTTTTCTGTAAATCATTGGTTTCAAAAGGCAGTAGAAGTTTAGGAGACTTCTAGGGTTTGCTAAAAACAAATAAGTAAACTCTCATGGTGACACAGTGTCCCGGACAGATTCAAAGGCTCCACTTACAGCTTAGCAAATCTCACTTCATATCCTGCCACAGCTAGGAAAATATGAAGAATTAAACCCATTAAAGTAGTAATTTCTGGCTACAAATGCATTCACAAATGTATTAAAAAATAAAAAGGCAATTATACAATGAGATACTTCATAAGAAAAAAGAAGGAAAAATATTAAAAATGCATCAGCATCATATATGCTATAGTATCGGACAAAAAGCAGACATTGTATTTATCTCTAGCAAAGTTTGCACTCTATTTGAAAAAAAATAGATAAAAAACAAAGAGGGGAGGAAAGAACTGAATTTCTAAACTTAGAAACAAATAAACAGTAAGGTAACAGAAGGAAAAGGTCACTTAGGTGAGTGAACATCAGCTGACTTATTACACTTTCTCTTGACAGTGTTTCATAAGCACAATGGATGAGGTGAGGTAATTCGCATATTACCAGTAAGGTAGAGGCACATCCTTGACTTTCAGGGGCATCTGTTGAACCCCAAATACTCATAACTAGGTGCTTCAGGAAAGGCCCTTTGATTCTATCCTGTCATCTATAAGTATTGAAGTACCTGAGCTGGAATACCATGGAATAGAGTTTGCATATAACAGAAGTTGCAGCTGCTATTGCCCTAATTCCATCTGGATACTTAAAAGAGGTTCCATCAGGTTTCAGACAAGAAAGGTCCTACAGTGGCTTTGCTAGGGGGAAGAGAGCAACACGTGCTAAGATAAACTTACATGTTATGGTGTAAATGATTATTTCTTAAAACATCTTTTAAAACACCTTTTCCTGACTATAATATATGATAAAATAATTAGCATAAATTAAAGAAATTTTCAAAAAACTTGCTAAAGGATTTTGAAGATAGATTTAGTAGTGTTCTGTGCACATTCAGGGTGCTGTATGTCACTGAAAGAAAAAAAAAAAAAAGAAGAAAATGGATACTTTGGACGGAAAGAATATACAAATCTACTTGTCATTATGAATTTTCACTCCAGCTGGCTGCACATCTTGAAACAAGAACTGATTGTATCATAATATTTTTAGAAACAATAAAACCATAGTTCTTCCTCTCTACCTGTAGAGCCAGCTCTTAGTCTCCATCTACTGCTGAACTTGTTTCACTGTTACTCACACCATTGTTAAAGTGCATGCTAAAAATTGTAGATTATTTCTGTTCACTGCACACTACATTGTTTTACCATGGATAATATTTTATTTATAAGGAAAATAAATTGTCAGAGTTAAAAAACACAGTGCATTTTGTTCTAGGCAACACATTGCTTTTATCACACAAATAATTTATTGGTTCTGCTCCCAGACGAGTTCTGTGCTGACCTTTCCAGGTATACTGAATATTGCTGCATAATTTGTCTTGTTGGGAAAATGTATTTATTTTAGCCATTAATACATGCTGTGATAACCTTTGTGTTGAGAAGCAAGTTTGTTGTTTTAATTCTGATACATACTTTTACAGAGGGATATATGGAAAACAAAACTTCCTATCTTTAAGCCTTTTATTCTGAAGAAGAGATTTTGAATACAAACCTATCATATAATCCTTTGGTAATGGATTGAAGTAAAACTAGAACAGCCCCATATCCTGGTTACAGGGCAGACTGACCCTCATTCTAATTCAAAACCAGCCTCTGAAGTCATCAGCCCAAAATGGCAGGCACATCTTCAGAACAGCTCATTGCATTTAATATCACCTAATGTGAGCTTGAATAACTTCAAACATGGTTTCACAGCATCCCTGTCTTATGCAACCAAATCAGCCACCACATCAGCCCATTCCTATGTGAATATTTTCTTTCAGGTTCTATGGACGAAGGGTCTGAAGGCTGAAGAAATGACAAAACCACATTCTTCAGTTTATAATGAACAGCACATTTGGCAAATTTAGATCACAGTAAATATGTCCAAAGACAAAAACCAAGCTAAAGCAGCCAAATCAGTTAGAGTAATTAAATGCATTTTGAGCAAAGCACACACAAATTTTCATGCAGTAGTTAGGTTTTTATATTTATGTTAAATTTATGTCTAATAACTTATTTTGAAATAATCAGTTCAAGTTTTGTCTTCTGAGTATCCTGAAATTTGCATGAGAAAAAATGGTTCATTATAATAAGTGCAGAAAACCAATATGAAAGTCTATGGCTTACACTTCTGAAATAAATTAATCTCTGAAAATAAAGTTACGTCTGTTTTGGAGGTTTTTTCCTAAACAACAAGCACTTAATATATGGTGCTCAATTTTTGTAGTTTTCAGGTCCCTCTACAAGCTGCTCAGAATCTGGTCTCATGCTTGGTATTTCCCTATTCAGATAGTGTCGGTGAACATATTATTTATTAGTATGTTGGGATTTTTAAGGAGAGGGAGAAAAAATATTCTTAAAGCAGAAGAATTCTCAGGATTGGAAGGTGAGCAATGACTTACAAACATTTTCCACTTCAACAGCTGCTCCAGGAGTTTAACATCAGTTTGTGTTTTTTTTTTTATTTCAATACACCTTCTGTTTAGACAGCTGCCTGAATACATGTTTATAGCACACAGAAGAGAAAACCCTCCCAGTAAAATGTGGCACTAGTTAAAAAGGCAGACCATAAATTGGAATAGGCCTACTTCTACAGTTCTTCTCTCTACTGTAATTAATTTGGATACTTTCTGGCATTTGCTGCCTGAGATTTGAAACATAAACAATGTTTACACCCATATATACTCATGTTCAGTTTACTCAATTTACAATACAAATGGTAGGAAAAAAGAATTAAATAAAATATTTTCATAATTATATTTTTTTTTTTTAAATGAAAATGAAAAATGGAGTATTCCCCCCAAAAAATCCCAACAAAATATGTGAAAATGTTATGAGAAAGATCCTAGTGCCAGGATTTCTTCTGCTCTCTCTCTGGCCCATTTATTTAATATTTATTATTTAACAGTAATATTTAATTATTTATGTGAAGTGGAATAGCATCAACAAGAGAGGCTAGGAGAAAAAAAAAGAACAAACCTGACTTTGTAGAGCAGTGGTTATTATACTTGCCCATGATGTGGAAGAGGGAAGATGAAGGATTTTATATTCCAAAGCAGGGAAAGAAAAACTTGAAGTTGTTGTTTTCCTATTATATTTGTATCAGGACATTAAGCTGTTTAGTGACACAAACTCTTTTGTGGTTTTTTTTTTTTCCTTTCTAAACTTTAATGGGATAGTAGTACAACCCACTGCTGCAATTTCTTAAAATAAAAATGTCATGCCAATGTTGAGAATGGAAATGATCCCCTTTAATCTGGAACATCAGATTTGGTGTCTCAATAGGCAGGAGATACAGAGCACTTACTTTTAGTATATACATTCTCTATCCAATCAGTGCACAATTTCAGGTGTTTCAAAGGATAGTAGGGAAGGCCAGTGGACTACAGGACATGAGCTTATGTGCAAAAGACAGAGATATCTGCATGTCTCAGACCCGCAAGAACCAGATGGAATATTTATGTTATTTCCAGTTTGTCAGTGTATGGACTTTTAGAAAGAAAGATGCTAAAGGGGAAACTCCTGTTCTCTCCAGTTTCTTCCCTGGCCTATAGAGATACATAATTCATACCACAAATCTGGTGGAATGGTCTGGCTTGGGAAATTGGGTGACAGAGAAAGAACAAGAAGCTCGCACTCCCAAATGGTGTCAGGAAAAAGAACTCTGTAATTTGAAATGTTTATGTTTAGTATCCTGTTACTTAGATTAAGATCACCCAGCCTTAGCAGCTGCAGTATATGGAACACACTCTCCCATTTCCTCCCCATCCCAATCTTGATCACAGATTCTCTTCCAAAGAAATAATAATTTGCCATGCACACCACCAGCATCAGGTGTCATCAAGAAATGTATTCCCTTATGTTCCTGTTGACATGGATGACTGCTATGGGGAAGAGAAGTAGCAGGAGATCAGGTGGATAGCTGCATTTGTTCTGTGCATCCCAGCTGCTAGTCTAGTTGCAGGGGGTAAGGAAAGAAACAGTACTAGGAGAAACCCAGTGCTGACACTTCAGGATGCTCAGTCCAGGTCCTTCTTTCTGCTGGAGTGGTTGTGGAAGGGTTGGTAGAAGGAAGCCCAGCTTGCTAAAAAGATACCAGGCTAAAGAAATGGTATAGTCCTTCTGTTTGGCTGCTGGAACAACTAACCCGGTTTTCAGAAAGATGCAGTAGAGAGGATGGGAAGTTTTTGTAGGCTAGACTGGGCCTCTGGTGGTGTGCTGTGTTTGGCAAGCAGGGACAGGAGCCCAAGGCCCACCCTCTAACAGAGGCACAGCTACCAGCCAGGCTCTGCAAACTTCACTGTCTCCATTCATCTCTAGAAATCAGGACATTCAGTACTTTAATGATCTCCCATCAGCTTCCTAGTGCTTCATGCTTGTGACACACCCTGATCTGAATTTATTCATGCTTGGAGTATGGATATACATGAATGTCTTCAGTAAGATTGCTCAGCAGTAAGTCCTCTGTTTCCACACAATATCCAGTTTAAAAGGCCCACTATCTTTCAGTTGCATCCAGCATTCCCTAAATTTTGTTTGAAAATTAGATTTACAGCTTTTCTTTCTTTAGTTCCATGATTGTTGTTCATGGTTCTCTGTTTATATCTCCCCTTCTGCTTACTGGAAAATCTTGTGTGTAATTCATTTTCTCTTAAGACTTTAAAAACAAACTTATAAACTTAAATGTTGCCTCTTTTCTAATATTTTTTATAATTTTTCTTTCTTTTCATGCTGTGTGATTAATACATTTTTTACCCAAATCAAATTTCATTGTAATTTTTCAGCTTTCCCTAGTAACTTAATTTAAAATCTTCACTATGAATCATCATAATTCTCAGAGAGCAATTGCCCCTGCCCACCTTCTCAAACTGTTTTCCTGAGTGTTTTTCTTGTTTGAGGTTAGATGGCCCTGAACAGGGTGTATCAAATCTGACCAGTTTAACATAGTATTGCATTTAACAAGTTCAGAGACGCTGCTTTGAATCACCCTTAGAAGACAACTGTCCATTAACTACAGGTCTCTTAGGTCTCTACATTTCATGAATTGGAATCATAACCTTAGTGAGGTGTCCAAAGTGAGCCAAAGCTGTGAGTGTGCGTCTTGCTGTACTTGACAAATAATTTGAAGTTGGTGCACTTGCCTGTAGGAACAAGCCCAGTCAAGAAGAGGATACATATTTGTTTGAATTTGACTGCAGAATGAGGACATGCTCTAATTATAATGTTCACACAGCTGCTGTGCTTCAAAACAATTCGAGGCCCCAGTTCTGGAAAAAGATTTGTTGTGAGGTACTCTTTGGACTTGAAGAGCTTTATTGACTTCAGCGGGCCTACGAGTATGTATTGGTGCCAAACACTGCAGCTGCAATAATTAATTAAGACTGAGCTGTCTAAGAGTGGGAAAATGTACAGTATTTCTGATTCTTCTGATCCAGAGTCGCTTTGCTCCATGTGAAGATATAGAACTTTATGGCATGTGAACATCATGATACTCCTGACCACCATTTTAATGGTCATCACACTGCATATGCAATGGTAAATATGCCTCAATACCATGAAAAGGTTGACCCATCACCTAATCAACTTACAATTCCATTCCTCATTCCCATTTTAATTATGTACAAAGTGATGGCTTGGACTTGAATACATGTAACTTATGCAAAACACTTGATTATTTACGTAGTAGTTTGTTGGTTTTTTTTTTTTTAAAGGGATTCTTTTGGATTTCTTGGACTGTAGGTTAGTTTTAGGACCTAAAATACTGCTAAAGAAAACTATCTCTGAACCTGTCTCTAGCCTCCTCTTCACTCACTATTTTTCATAATTTTTTAGAATATATTTATTTTGATTTCCCTCCAGGTGTCTTCTCATATGCCACTTATCTCAAGTACTTCTACAGACACTTGTCAGCTTCCTTATCTACCATTGTCCTACTCTTGGACTAGCAGAGCTGGAAACACCAGCTATGTAATAAAATTTCACTCCTTCTTGTGGGAAAAATAATATAGGAAGCAGAAACATGAGAGAAGAGATGACTCTGAGACTCAGGTAGGCAGAAAATATTACTTATATTATTATTATAATTTACAAAATAATATTGTTGTAGTTAACAAAATTGAAAACACCACAGATTTGAAATTAGTTTTCTAGACCCCACCATGGGGGCTAGGAACAAAATAATTACAACTTAAAAGTTGGCACTCCAGAATATGTTAGTAACAAGAGTTAAATTCCATGGCCAAGGAATCATTCAGTCTTGCTGATACATCTGCCTTGTTAGTAATAAATCTACAGGAGTCATTAGCATAATCTGCTCCCAGCTACATACCCTGTGGCTAAAGTTCCTTTATTTCTCACAGACTTGTCCAGAACATGTCTGATCAGGACATGGGCAAGAAAATTTCAAGAGAACTTCAGGATACTTTAAGATATGCCTTTGTAAAGCAGTGCTGAAGCCATGTCAGTTGGAGTGGTAGAAGATCATATCCTCTTGCTAGAGAGGGTAGCCTGCCAGGCTTCATGATAAACCGCTTTGTTGTTTAACCGCTACATGCTTGAGGAATATAAAATGTGTGTTTCCATCAAATTAGGTAAATATAGAGTACTATCATTGTACTTAATCCCAATGGCTTGCAAACTGAACTAAGAACAAGCAATAACAGATTGATATTAAAAAAACACACAAGTAAGAGGAATGATAGAGTGATAAAAACAATGGCAATTTGAGAATTATTTCAGCTTTTCAGCGCTCCATCTCTTTGACCACCTTTTTTTCACTGTTCTTCTCTTTGTTTGACTATGAGGCACTTTACAAATGGTATTCAAATAGATTTTTCTGTGAAAAATCTACTTTTTTTTGGCATTCAATCAGAATGAAAAATATTACTGAAGAACAATATTATTAATATGAATTTTTCAGCTTACTGCATACGTTATTCATATTACAGCATCTGGAAAGAAGAGATCTGCCAGGTATTTTAGAACCTGTAAATTAAAGTTGACAAGGATAATTGATACTCCTGGGCTGACTTTTCTCTGTGGTCAGCTGGGAGTTTTGGAGCAACACAAGTTTTTACAGATCCTTCAGCTAAATTAAAAATCCAAATGTAAAATGCTGCACTAAGATGCACTAAGATGTGGATTTGAGGAAACTCCTGAAAAAAATATTAAACCCAGTAAGTGAATAGCTTCTACTGTCATATGGATGTATTATACTGCTATGTCTTTTTAGAGATAGTATTTTTCTTTAAGTAGGGTATAATAATCACTGTGGCTGACAGTTATGGAATCATATGACATATATAAAGCACAGCAACATTTCACATTCCACTTTACCTAGCAGATGGTTGGGCACTGGAAGGAAGTCCCCAGGGAAGTGGTCACAGGAGGAAACCTGGCAATGTTCAAGAAGTGTTTGGACAGTGCTCTCAGGCACATGGTGTGATTCTTGGGATATCATGTGCAGGACCTGAATTTTGATGATCTTTATGGGTCCCTTCAGGCTATTCTATGGTTCTATGATTCTATGACTTTGCAGAGAAGTGGAAAGCAAGGATTGAAATAGCATTTGTGTACTCTAAATCTTACCTCACTGAAAGTATTTTCCTGGAGTGCTCGTGAATGCATGAAGATGTACGTAGGAAGTCTAATGTTTTACCTACAAAAATGGTCCTGCAGACTGGTGCCTAGGGCTATTCTTGTATGTTTTAGTAGATGGTCATTGTATATATGATCTGAGGGCAGGATTCAGGTCTTTGGTCATAAATGAAGAAAGAAGCTTGAAACCCACAACCAGCTGCTCAACCTCTGCAAAATCATAGGAGTTAAGTGAGGCAACTGTTTTGTTTTGGTTTTGGCTGTGTCTTAAGGATTGATTTTCACAGGTTTCTAACTTCTATCCACTGAGTGGGAAGCTTAAGTACTGTACTCTTAACAGTCTTATCTCAGAAACCCATTTATAAGTCCTCAGGTCTTTTATGCTCTATTTTCCTGTGTTGGTCATAATTCTAATCTTACCTTTCATCATGTGAAAACTAATGAAATTTTTAATTTCTTATTGTGTCTTCTTTTTTTTTTTTTTTTCTCTTTTGTATTTTCTTCTGTTTTGAAAAAGAATATTGGAAAATAATTTCCATTATAACTAGTGGGCCAGGACCCAGCTGAAGAGTTCACAGGTCTCCTAAAAAGAATCAATTACGTTTGCAAGTGAGGTAAAGAATGGGCATGATTTTTTGAGTCTTGGGTTTGTGCAACGTTTTTAACACTCACTGAAAATCCTCTCAGATGTCTTTAAAAAATGGTGCATTTTTAAGACTCTTTGCACCTTGTCTTAATGATTTGGGATATAAATATTTTAGCACTTATTTTAAGTGCTTGCTTGGTCATACATGAAGCAGTGATAACACCTTCGGGAAAAAAGCCCATGGCTTATAAAGTTGCAAAATTAAAAGGACATGTTCTGCTCCTCCCTCTCCTGAGAGAAATCTGCAGAGATTTTGATTTTAGCCATGTTGCCCTATTACTTGGTATAACATGAGTATTTTCCAATGCATTTCTAAGAATTTGTATAAGGGCATAAATAATGATTTTTAAGAGCTATTGTCAGTTTTAATGTACATAAAACCATTTAAAAATCTAATTCAATTAGCTGATCTAGAGATTGCTTCTCTGATATCTAGAACTATTTCTCTGGATATTTAAATAAATCAAAAGGCATCCTCAGTGCTGTCTTTCAGTTAGTTTATTTTTATCCTACACTGACTTTCATCTAGCATTTAGGAAATTTGTGAAGTTATATTAAAGTTATCAATGGTAAGACATAAAATAGAAGACAGATCTGCTACTTCAGATGTGTTTTTACACTGTTAAATATGGCAGCACAAATAAAATTGACCATCATGAAAAACCACTGAACACTTTACAGGTAGGCTGTATGAACAAGACATTTCCCAGAAAAATTGTATTCTTCAGCTGTGTGGGCAAATTATCTGCAGTTTGTTCAGAAGAAGCTTTATGTCTTAGGAAGATTGCCCTTCCAGAACCATATCATAATCATGTGAGGGCATACTATAAACACCTTTTAGACATCATATGTTACCTAGAACAGAATTGTCAGAAGAGCTCATCACTGGCATAATTTTCAGGTACAACTTCAGAGATAGCAGGACAAATAGGAGAAAAAACCACCAATATTTCAACGGTGCCTGGAAATCCAGAGGCATCAAGACACTTAGATTACAGTAAAACAAAAATTTTCACTAAGGAGATTGCAGTGAACTGAAGCCACACCTAACTTCCAAAAGGTGCTAGGGCATAAACTAACATTCCATGGGAGGACAGCAATCCAGTATCACTGCCGTTTGTAGACAGAAAGCACAGCAGCAAAGTCTCTATTTAGAGGAAACTACCACAGTGTTAAGTTTAGGCATATGGAGGGGAAAGTGAACACACTCCATGAATATTTTCCTGGACACCATTTCATGACCCTCTAGACCATGTGTCTTATGGACCTAAGATGCAAAAATATATTGACTTCACACCTCTGTTATGCAAAACACAATCTCCATGACCTTCACTGAATATACCAAATTGCAATGAATTACAAAATTGGGCTTTACTGAATTACCAAATTGGGCTCTTTCTAAGGTAGCGTTTGGAATATCAGAAATATAGTCACCTTGAAAACTGTTGACTAAACAATTTTCTTCTCATTTAGATTACTGATTAAACAAGATCTCTGCTTTTCAAACAGAACACAACCCTGCTTTGAATAATTTCAAATTCTATGTTTTGATAAAAGTACTGAAGCTCTTGGAATATTTTATTTCCAATATTTTTATTTTATTTTGAAAACAAAAAAGCTGTTTTTGTATTCTGGAGGAGCTGGAAAAATGGTGTCCTCCTCTTCTCTAGTTATTTCTAAGACCCAGTTTTGTCTTCTGTGACAGCTTGAAAGAGGATTTGCTATCCAGCTGGAAGATCTTGGTGGCAGGTTAGTTGTAGAAGATGTCCAGGTTAATCAGGTTTATTAATATTTGGTAATTATCCCTTATATCAGCCCACCACTACATACAAAGCTACAACAGAAACCTGTTAGAAATCTATTAAAGAATGATTTCCATTACTAATTTCTTAAGACTTTTCCCTCTGGGGAAGAAATACTTGAATAAATGCTAATAATGGAAATGCCATCACTGTGACATCCTAAGCAAAGATCCACCTCAAAACCCACCATGCTTTTTTAGAGAAGATTGACATCAACAGAAAGGGACAAATTTTTGTCCTGTAGAGTGAAGAGGATTTTGTTTGTTTGTTTGATTTCTTTTATACTTATTTTAAAGACAGGCTAGAGCTACATGAATCCAGCAAGATGGTCAGAAATCCTCATGAAAATAGCACATGAAGCATGTACCTTCCCTCTTCAACTGTAGCACGGCTCCTGCACTGTCAGAGATGTTAATCCAAATCAGTGGGAGCATCAATTAATTGGGTTCTGGGCTGTGGTGCTTGGCTCATTTCTTTCCTCTGTCATGTCATAAATAGTACCAATTCTCTCAGAAAGGAGAAACTGTGTGGGACATGAGCAGTGACTTCAAGCTTTTGTAGAAAGTAAATACAGGAACTGACTAAAGGATTATGAAAAATATATGCATTGTTAAGTTTAATTTGAGAATAGTTGCCATATCAGGCATAGAAATCTCTTCCTACACTCTGCTTTTTGAACAAGTGAAAATTACAATACTAAAGTTTTTTCAATGAAGAGTAAAAGGAGCAGTCTCTCTGCATATAATGCATTTAAATACCAATTGTCTGCCACTTCTCAGCAACCTAACATTGTTAAATTGCCTTTTAATCACTCTGTTTGATATTTGATATGTAGCAGTAAAATGTTTATACTGCAAATTGTACAGTAAACCTTCAGTTTAGGAGCAAATTAATAGTCTGGAACCGTGAGAATCTGACTGTATCTGAATATTGATGATCTCACTTTCTGTGTCTCTCTGGGACTGGGGGTGCGAGGTGTTGATCATTGCTTCTCACTGATAAGCAAAATATTTCCAGAGCGTGAAGAATTCTGTGGTGTGTGAGAAGGATAAACCATAATCTGCATCAACACACTAACTTCTCCTCTGCCATTTGCATTGAAAATCAGGTAGAAGTTATGCTAAGCTCTCTATTATAGCCTCATGTATGTGAAAGGTCTTCCCCTTCATTTGAATAAGGCCTCTTATGCATGTGAAAAAAAGCACATTTAAAAGGAAGGTTCCTTTAATTAGGGTGGCATTTAGAATTCTTAAATGTTCACTTTTTGTGATGCTAAATTGTGGAGTATTTTCAAATATGTTGTAGTAGTAATTTTCATTAGCCACTTTTATTTTTATTTATTTTTAATAGGAAATGACATGCTCTACAATATGGAGTGAAGGAGTAGATTAATATTACTAGCTAGATTAAGGAAAATTTAAATCAGAGTGTTTGATGAAATGTAGGAAAATGTTTAAATATAGGATTAGACTTACAATATAGAAAGCAGTCAAGGAGATCAAAAGAACTCTGTTCAGAAAGTCCTATTAAAAAGAGAGGAAAAAAATCTATTGAGTGAATTATTATAACTAAATGATTAAAGTGTTTTTAATATATTACATTCAATCTGACTTAAAAATAAAAATAAACAGTAAAGAATGTGCACAAAGTAGAGATTGTATTAATTTTTGTGAAAAGATCGAGTGACTGGGCCTATGTGAAGCTGTCATAAAACACATATATGACACTATGGAATTTAACTTAAAAGGAATTCCTTGGAGAATAATTTTAAATCTTCCATGCAGCTTTATAGAGACAGAAGTTAACTGATTGGCATCTGTATGAATATGGATTTCTTTAAATCCATATTTGATTTTCTACACCTTAAAAAAAATCAAATGTAACTTATTAAATACATCTTAAGCAAACCTTTGGAAGAACATGCTTAATCCTCTAGGGTGTCAATAGAAATGCCTCTGACTTTGGTATCATACAACTACCCAAGATCATAGGAGACACGTCGATAGCTGTCAATGTCTTCCGTATCTCATCAATCTAGGTTTGTTTTGTCTTGTTTTGTTTTTAATTAATGTTAGACTGAGTTCTTGAGTCATTGTTAACACTCAGTGTTGACAGGATCCTGCATGCTTATTTTATTCCCCACTGGAAATATTTACAAAAAATACACAGGGAACAATGTGGATTGAAATTTACTTTTCATATTATACAAAAGTTTTTTCCTATTTTGGTAATCCAAGACTTTAGCAGGATTTCATTATATAGAATAAGCGAATAGGAGACGCATAAAAATTGTACTGTTGTATGTGCAGTGTGCATCACCTGTAAAATGTATTTCCCACCCTACTGATCTATTTTTCTTTTAGTGCTTTAAAAAAACCAAAATAAAAAAGAATATTTAATGTAGTGTACAGCCCCTCAATGCTCACATGAACCACAGAATTCCTTCTGGCTTGATTCCCTAGTCCTTCATCTACTCAAATGAAAATCTCTACAGAAGTTATGAGCTTTAATCAAAATGCAGAAAAATTTGTATTTCAAAGTCCTATTTTAATTTGGCATGATTATTCACTAGTCAATGTGGACATATTTTCCTAGTTTACTTCAAATCCAGGTTTGTTTGGTACAAACACAAAAACAAAAGAGGTCATTTCATTAAGGCTTGCTCTTCCCATCCTTCCCATCAGCCCTTCCCAATGACATTTATAGCCATGCTTTCCAGATACCATCTACAGCACAAGTGCTGTTGGTCTGTGGAAAGGACTCTTCTCCAGTTTCATATTAGAAGTAACTCTGCAATCAGGCCAAACAGATGATAATTTCTTAATTAATAAATTTCTTAATTAGTTCAATAACTACAAAATACAAGAGGAAGTACTTTCCCAAATACATACATATTTTAAAATATTTGTGATGTAAATGCGTAGTTTCAGTTTTCCATTTTTATCCAACTAATTTCAAGCATGATTAATTAATTGTTTTTTCTTGCTATAGCATCACAAGAGCATGGTCAGTTGATTAGTTTATTAATGTACAGTGACAGTCTTTGAGGGCTGCATTCAGAGTCTAGGATGTCCTGCAATCAGTCACATGGACCCTTGAAAAGTAAAATTTCCAGTTGTTCCTACAGCAGCTTTAGTTCCACGGATTAGAGTGGATTGTGAGAATACCTTTATATAGAGATACCAGTACAGTACTATACTACACTGTACTACATTCCTTGGCACTGTGCCTGCTGGTGAGGCTACACCTTGAGTCCTGTGTCCAGTTCTGGGCATCTCAATTCAGGAAGGATATTGAGGTGCTGTACTGAGTCTCAAGGAGGGCTATGAAGCTGGTGAAGTCTAATGAGGAGCAGCTGAAGGAGCTGGGGTTATATAGAGGAGGTTCAAGGGTGGCTCTCTACAAGGACCTGAAATGAAGGTGTAGTCAGATGAAGGCTGATCTCTTCTCCAAGGTAACAAAACTGGATGGGAGGACAAAATCTTAAGCTGTGCCAGAGGAGGTTTAGGTTGGACATCAGAAAGAATTTCTTCAAAGGAAGAGTGATTAGAAATAGGAATGGACTACCAGGGAGGAGTTGGAGTCACCATCTCTGGAGGTGTTTCAGGAAAGATTGGGAATGGCAATTATTGCCATGGTTTAGTTGATATGGTGACCTCCAGTCATTGGTTACACTCAATGATCTCAGAGATCTTTCCCAACCTAATTGCTTCGTTGATTCAGTGATTTGGTAATTTTTGTGCCCTTTGGTACCACTGTGAGTACAGCTTGACATTGCAGCTACAATCCATCAGCTGGCAGTTGATATTCTGGAGCAGAATGGGAGACGTGCTGCCTGCAAAGTAAACAGAAACAGCAGCGTAAGAAGGTGGAAAGGAGGGGGAAAAATTTTGGAGGCCAAGAATATTCAGGAGCTCAAGAGTAGAAGAAATTAAGGTGAAAAAAAATCTGAAAATAGCTTCTTAAAACCATAGTTTGAAATAATGGATGATACCATAAATCCAAATAGTTAGGGGGCAAAAAAACACCAGCAGTGTAGACTGCGCACTTGGAAAGCCTGAAAGAACAGGTGACCACACAAATCTTTGAAAAAGCCACTAGGTTCATGGTTTGCAGTATGTAAGCATCATCCACTTCTGTCTTACCAGCTGTCTCTTTCTGGTGGAAGCCAAAAGGCTGGCTTGCTCCTTACTTCTCTTGCTGATGCCTCACTACTGACTTCATCAGTTTCTATTGCACATTTACAGAACTTTTTCTTTATGCTTTCTATCCTGGCATTTGGAAAGACCCATGATTCAGGTTTTTGTTAATTCCTTCCTGCAGTAAGACAGTGTGAAAATGATAATTGATATTGAATATCTTGCATTTAACTACAGTGAGACACATCTGAGCTGAATGTGACATACTATCACTCTATTAACTTCCAACTGTCTTGTCAGTAAGTTCCTAAATTTGCATATTGACAAGCATTCTTGAAAAACATGTTTAATCAATCCTGCATAGGAGAGAGGTCTTGTTGTTGTGATGTGAAGGAAATACTTTAATGAAAGCAGAGATAGTAATTTGTAGAACTAGAAACTAGAACTAGAAACTGCTAGGTGTCCAGGAATCAGGCCTAGGACAGAATATTTTCCTACTAACATTAATGCTTTAACGCAAAAGAGAAAATGAAATTATAATAAAAGCCATATGTAATATAATCTAAAAAGAATCAGATGATCTCAGAGAAAGACAAAGCAGAAATGGGATAGCAACTGAAATTTGAACTATTGATTTTTTTTTTCTGTACAAATATAATCTTTTGATGTATCAGACAAGCTATTGCTGGATACAATATATTATACCAAGTCTCCATTTTGAAGATGAATTACACCAGTAAAATACAGAAAACTGCTACAGTAATTGGGAGAATGGAAAGCACAACCGATGAAGAGTTAAAAAAATGGGGCTTCTTGCCTTGACAAAATAAGGGGTAAGAGGATATAAAATGTACTTCTGCTATCCAAAGGCGCAGGAGAAGAATGGAAGAGAAGATAGACTACAAAAAAGACAAAGATTGATGAATTACATAAGCCTAAATAAAGTTGTGGTCAAAGAACTGCAGGGCCATGAACAAGATTAGGCAAGAGTAGGAAGTATTTTAATTACCACAGAGTAACCAGTGGAGGAGAAATGAGCTTGATGTCCTAAAAATCATTTCCTCTCTCCTTTCTTTACTAAAAGGAATAATTTTTCAGTAAAAGCCAGGATTTAGTGCAGCTACTTTCCTAGATTAATTTACACATGGTTTATTAATTCATTTAAGACATTCTGGCCTTTATCACAAAACAGAGTGTTTATGTATATAAACTTAAGGGCAGAGGCTGCAAATACTTGCTGTTAGTTTATGAAACCTGTGTGCTATGAAAGCTCATTTGTACACAGTAAAAGGCATCTCAATCACACAGTAGATGACTTCCATGTGGATCTCACAGTCTGCAAGGATCTCTTTGATTACTTTAATCTCACAGTGTGTTAACATTGCTGATATGGCAAATTACTCCTGACTAGAAAGGATCCATTGAATTCACACCTGTAGCATATTAAAAAAGAAGTTTTACATGTAAATGTATCCTGAAATTATGAGAAATCTAACTGTAGGCTGTGCACATGAAGGTAACTACCTTCCAGGAAAGACCTCCTATGACAAATAAAAGGATTCCACTACAGAAATTGCTGGCATACCTGGCGTGTTAAGATCTTACATGATAAACTTTACCTTTCCTTTACTGATAAGTCTTAGGTATGAAAGTTCAGCCCTACTGTTCAACAAGTAAAGCTTAAAAATTTATAGCCTGGTTCACTTCTCTATCAGAGCAGTATGAAACAGGGGTCAGAACATGGTATAGCCCCTTTAATTCAAACAGTAGATATGGTATGCAGCTAATGAGCTTTCAGAAGAATTGGATAAAAACTTACACTGAATCTTAAATCTATGAAGATGATTCATAGAAGTTGGTCAAAATCTTTTACACTGTCCCATTATAAAAGAGTCATTCTACATTCCAAGGGTCATTCTACAAAGTTAGTGATTGACAGATGTAAAATAAAGGAAAAATTGAATTTAGCACAGCTCATAGTAATTTCAGAAGCCTTATTTTGAATCGTACTTTTGAGGTGTAATAATAAGGTATGGAAAACTTTCTTCTCTATCTGCCACACAGCCCAGCAGGGCAGGTAAAAAAGAAATTCTTCAAAGGAAACATTGGCTCTCAGGAGGTGTGCATGATAGCTGAGTTCATGTACAAAATCTGAACTCTACCTGCCTATAAAGTAAACAAAAACATATTAATTTTAAACAAAACTACATTTATCCATATCCCCCCAAGTGTAAATATGTGTGAAAACATGTCTAAAAATAGAGTTCAAAGACAAATGCCTTTCCATGGGGATCAATGAGAGAGAATTTCTTTTCATCTCAGTAAAACCTCAATTCAAAAGGAAGGCTGAAGCCTTTGGGGAAATACCTAAAAACAATGTTAAGATGTTTCAAAACCTGTTTTCCACAATTTTGAATCAAGCTCACCTGAGTTTAAAATTCTGAGGTATGACAGACCTTGTTAAGTAATTTAAAAAACAAAAGCAAAAGTAGCAATACAAACCCAGTAAAACTCTCAGATATTTGTTTCCTTTCTATGCCTAAAAGAAAATATATACCTCTAGCATTGTTTCACTCAAAAAAAAAAAAAAAAAGTTCTAATAGGGAATAAACCCCACTGTTCAAGGTACTGTCTGAAGCTGGTATGAAAACCTTTTCCATACCTTCTGCACTCTTGGTAAAGTCCCTCCGTGAAGTTAAATTTACTCCTCTGCCTCTAGACAAAGAACTCCAAGTAATGAAATGAACATAGTAATTGTACCCTGAAATCACAGGCATCCTCACTGCTGGGAGGACTTTGAATCACATGTTTGACTGGTACTAGAGCTAAACTTTAATGAGCCAGACCCACACTCAGTCTAGTACTAGGCATGTGTCCGGCATACAGACCATTTATTCAATATTCTAGGAAACACTTCATATTAATTGAGGCAGACTTGCCACTGTTAAGCATGAGCTATGGCAAATGTTGCCTATGGACCCACTCTTCATCAGCTCCCAAAAACAATATCATGAGAGAAATTTTTGTCATAACTAAGTTCATTCCCTTCTATGTATATTTTCTAGACACTCCCAAATTATTTTGCCTTGTACATATCTACAGGTCATCATTATTATGTCCTTAGCATTTTGCTGAAATCAAAGATCAGTTTCTTTAACCCATTATATCCCTCATTTGTAATGCAAATTGGATGTTTTGTATTTCAACAGTAACCTCTGTGACCTGCCATCACTGTCTGAATTCCTGTTATGCCAGGCACTGAGTAAACAGGTCCCTCTTTCAAACTGCTTCCAAGCTAAGTAACTCTAAGAACCAATGAGTTATTTTTTTTTTAACTTATGCAAGATTTGTCTCATTATTTTCCAGCTTATTTATATTTGTTCACCTCTAACAATACTTTTTTATCATCCTCTCTCACCAGTTTTCTGACAAACAGATTAATAAATACTAGTTTTCTGACAAACAGATTAATAAATACTTTGGTAAATATGCCAGAAGAGTTTATAATGTGTAGCAGTAGGCTTCATGTGAGATATATCAGATTTGAGAAAAAATGTAATTGCAATTAAGACCCAAAACCTAGCTCCCTCTGACTTGATATTCTCCAGAAGAAGGAGATGAAAGGCTTGTCTGTATGTGTGGTGGGTTTGTGGAAGAAAGTTGAGTTTCCAGGTGCTTACTTCTCTTCCAAAGTAAATGTAATCCATACAGAAAAGCCTGAATGCCTTTTTTTCCTACACAAGTTTAATGCTTTCAGCTCTTGCCAATTAGATGGTGCACTTGCTCATATTCTCTCTTCTAAAATCCACGAGTAAATGTCATAAAATTCATATAAGCTTTTACTAAATTACTTTTTAAAGTGAAATGTACAGGGGTAAAAAACAAGATTTCACACTAAAATTATCTAAGGTGAAAAAGAAGGAAATATGTATTCTTCTCAAATGTCTTTGATTAAAATGTAGACTTATTTTCTTTTGAAGAAAAGAGGAATTTGATTTTGATTTTAATCCTCCTGAAGTGTCCATGTGTGCATCTCAACTGTAAGATATGAAAATGAAATGCAGGACAGAGGATCTAAAACAGAAAGAATTTTAGAGCAAGATGATAATATTTCAAGAAGATATATATATATATATATATATATATATATACCATCAATTTTAAAGTGAATACTTAATTTCATATAAAAATAATTCAATGTAGTTTTTTCAAAACCTCAACCCGTAAAATGGCTGAAGTTTATATAACAATTTAAACTATTCAGTGTTTGATATAAGCACAGACAATTTTTTCCTCTACATATATTATGCTGGAAGTGTAAAGGAGAAAATTGCCAGGAATTGCCATAAAGTGCATGGTTGATTTTAAGTATATCAGAGGAATGAAATATATGTGTATATGGAAAGGAAGTGAAAAAGAAAATAAATGGTCCTGTAAAGAGGATAACAGATGGTTCCATCTGATCAGAAAAAGGCTACATTTTCCTTGCCTCCACTTTTTGTTAATTTCTAAGAAATATTTTCTTAATTCATTTAGCTTGTGGAAGTTAATTGTGTTTTATACATCAATTTCTGAAGGTTTGACTTAAATAAAAGGTAAGACAAGACATCTGCTCGCTATCTTTGATATTTATAAATAACTAGACACAATATAGAATGAAGTTACTAAATTAGAAGAAAAGAAAATATGTGATAAAAAGGCAATGCCACTTGTTAAATTTACTCTTTCTGTTTTCCTGGGTGATATATCACAGAAAGGTTGTCTGAGCTGTCATTGCGGCATCACTAAGAGGATGTACACAACATCTTCCATTCAAATTACCTTTCAAATCAATCACCCTCATCAGGATGCTATCTTCATCTGATGGCTGTAGGATAAATGTTTTGGCTTATGGGTAGGAAATGTTAGCATTTGAAAGAGCTCTGAGAAAGAAGGTTCCATGGTTAACTTTGATAAATTGTGTTAGGAAAGGGCAACAAATAATGCAATTGTTGAAATCCTTCATCCATTTGGCTTGCAATTTTTGAAATAAAAAGTCTGTTCTATACTTTCTTTTCTTTTTTTTTTTCTTCTTTCCAAACTGAGCAAAAAATGTGTCCCTAAAAAACCTAGAACAAATACTTACTGTGTTTTTACAGGGTTGAATTATTCAAAAATGCACTAATGTGGCATATCCTTGTACTGCTTGTAGAGCTGTCTTCTGAGTCCTAAATTACTTAGTTTATCTGTAAGACTGAATTTTCCTACTGGTGTGTGTGTGTTTGTGTATGTGTAGAAAAGTGAGAAGTAAATAACTGGGGCGGCATGAAGGTTTGTGTTATGTTCCAGTCAGATTAAATGATAAATCAGAAGCCTGAGTATTTTAATAACACATTAAATAGTCCTATGCCCTTAGTACTGCATAATTGTGTGTTAAACAGCAGCTTCAAGTATTTTCTGTGGTATTCTCATTTTTTATACAGTAGCTTTTAAAATGTGATAAATGATACTCAGCTTCAAATGCATTGTAAATACTGCATGTATATTACCAATATACATTTTAGAATTTTCTAATCTTGCTCTAACACATATGGTATTATCAATTACTTACAGTATTTTAATATAATGTAACATTACTTTAAAATGACATACAATTTATACTGGATGTCACTAGCCCCTAGACTACCTTGGCACATATTTATATATTTCAGCTACAATTTATCACTTTGTGAAATATACTTTGCATAATTGAAAATAATGACACAAAAAATCATCTACTCCTATACACTGGTAGTATGATATACAATCCTGATAGCTTAGTGTACTATATGAAGTCAGTCTGCACAGCCATGCCTTTGAAATATGATTTAAAACAGAATTTATAATGTCGCAGAATTACATAAAACTGTGTGAAATTGTGCAGATAATCATTTAAATCTCCCTACATGAAAAGATAATTGCTCCAGAAATTAGCTGTACCTGGGGTTCATTCATTTGGTCATGGCTAGTTTCTTATATAGTGATGATTTGATATTACAGCTAATTAAGATCAGGTCAGAGTTGCTGAAGGTCAGACATTAATGCACAGGATCATTGAAATGATAATTATAAACAGATTAGGAAGCTACGGTCTTTTATAAGGGGTTATTAGATAATTACTGTGAGAGTGTACGGCTTACTGTAATAATGGATTATCGACTACTTACAGCGTTTTAAGGGTGAGAGTATATTACTTCCTCAAGGACTAAGAAGAATAATGTTGTTGGAAGTCTGTAAATAAAATAGCACCAATTGCTTTTCAATTTTCTTCTACAGAATATGTTCCCTCATTGGAATAAACGGTATCATTTTATCTCAATGAGACTTTAAATAAGAAAGGTTTTTAATTCTTTTTTTTCCTTTTCAGAGATGAAAGAAGAAAATGAATTTTAAAAATAAATAATTTATTCTATTTTAAGTACAGAGCTAGGGCTGCCAGAAGCTTACAGCGAGCAATAGAATGGGAACAGTAGACATTTTACAATGATACAGGAAAAAGGAAAATATTAACCTGAAACTTTATGATATAACAATTGCAACACTTATTGCTATGGCTTTTATTCTAACATACCTTTTCACAAATAAAAAAAAGGAGCAAAATAAATAACTAAATAATAAAATGCTTATTGTCTGGCTGTAGCACACCTTGATCTACTACTGGTTGAACTCCATTTCATTTGGAGCTCTGAGCATCAGAGCATGACCTATAAATCAGTAAGGGGGAATGGGGCTTGAAAAGAGCTTCTGGAAAGACAGAATCATTTAGATATTGTGAAGACACTCACAGGTAGATTCCAAAAGCAGCCAGTGTAAAGAAAAAGAGAAATCTTTTGTGCCACCTATGGTGATAGTGACTATGTGACCAAAAAAGTAAAACAAGCATGAGGGACACCTGTGTGGAGTCCTTTGAAAAGAAGACTGTTTTTATTGTGTAGTCCCTCTCTGCAGAACAAAAGAGATAACCTTTGGAGACACAGTATTTTATTCTCTTGTATGAAAATTGTCATATATAATACCAGTGTTGAGTTGTCGATGGAAAAGGTTATATTTAGCTCAATCTTTTCCACAGAGGGAAGTACACGACAAATTAATGTGTGTATTCCCAGGTGGGTCCCACACCTGGTTGTAGAGAAGACTGGAAAGGCAACAAGGGAGCTGACTGGCACTTGCAATGGAGAAAGCAGAGAAGTTACACTTGCAGAACACTGAAAATATTTTGGCACCTACAACTCAATAAAACCAGCTAAAATCAAGAAAAGAAATGGGGCTTTCCTTGACACAGTTATGAGACAAGATCTCCACCATCTGATTCTCCTCAGATTTTTCACCATCCATGGCAATAGGAGGCTTTTTATGCCCCACTGGTGCCTTAGGATATGCTGCAATATTAGGCTAGTATTTCAGCATAGGAGGCAGGAAAGTCCCCTCTCTGTTTCTTAGACAGAAACAAGCTGGGAGGAGCTTTGAGTCATTGTTTTTTCACCTAGGAGACAAAGACATTCTTAAGGAGGCCAGTATCCAATACTTTTGCCAAAAAAAATATCAACCTTTGTTGGATTTTAACCGATTCCTGATTTCTACTCCTCTTACACCCTCAAGTTCAGGCATCAAACTGAAAACAAAGCCATTATCATTCCAGTTTCACTTCTTAAAATATGTAAATATCATTCATTCACAGCAACTTGGAACCATAGACTCATTCAAATGTCAAGGTTGGCAGGAACGTCCAAGTAGTCCAACTGTCAATCTAGCATCACCCCAACCATCCCTAAACCATATTAATTAATTAAATAAATAAAATGCAATAAAATAAAGGGAAGCATTAGTTAGTATCCATTCAACATTAGCTTCATTTTGTTATACAGGTCCAAACTTCCCCACTATCCCATATGTATATCAAAAATACACCAGATGATTCAATTTTTATTTACATATGTTTGAGGTCAGCCCATTCTCTATCTTTTCAGTCCATGGGTATAAATCTTGCAGCACTGCCACATAAACACGAGTTACACAAATTTATTTGGCCATATCCTCAGTCTTCCGCTGAGACTCTTGGGGCTGCTTGGAGCAATGGATGAAGAAAAAGTTTACAGAATATTGAACAGGTATAAAAGCACTTCTCCTGATTTATGGACAGCACACGTTATTTTGCTCCCTCATCTCTTCACGTGAGGGAAAATCTGTCTCATCTACTCAATTTTAACAGAATAGCTCTTAAAACTGGAGAAGTTCTGGACTGTCTCTGTGAAGAAGATTTGCATGCCAATATGTGAAAGATATTGTGGTACATTAAGGCCTCAAGGACAACATCCCACACTATGTTTTTTATGCAACAGGTTAGTGTTTCTGTCACAAAATAGCTATATTGATTATATTTAGTAGTGAGCAATGGATACTAATGACCTACTGCCTTTGAATGTTGCTGCACAATGAATACTCATTTTCTTACTACAAAATAGGTCTACTTCTCATTTGAAAGTTATTTTGGTCTTCCACTAAATTTGTGCAATTGTTGAAAGTGGAAATATACTGACTTTTCCCCCCTAGCTACTACTGTTGAAATACTTTTAAATTTACGAACTGTCATTTACCTATTGTATATCAATTGATTATAGGTGCTGAATTGTGATGGATATTCACAATTTCTGTGATAACAGAAAAAATCCATGCTATTTTTAATTAGACTATTTTTTCTTTTATAATTCTACAGCTATATTTAAACCACTCCAGTGTAAAATTCTGACTTTTCTTTAAAGCAATGAATCAGAACAAAACAGATATCTGATCTTTATCATGTTGTTTTTTTCAGGCATTATTACAAACACGTTTTAAAACAAAAACACTTTACCTTAAAGGAGGAATCTAATTATAGTAGATATGTTAGATGAAGCCTTCTGTGTGTGAGTCACAGAAGTTTAATTGAAGAGAGACTTTTGTTTGTTGCTATTCAATCACTGAGTCTACACTTTGTACAATAGTGGTGTTGAAAGAAGATTTACACAATCATAATGTTATACCCTCTCTTTGTTCAGCTTTTGTGGAAGAAAATTACATACATCTCAACAGTTCTTGGAAGATTAAATCTCCAGTTTAAATTTGCTATTTGAACCCTGTATTCAAAACAGCATTACACAATTAGTAAGCCATGCTGTGTGGCCTGGGGTTAAACTATGCAGGAGACAAGGGCAAGGGGAGCCCAGGACCAGTGTTTTCTGGTAGGGTGTGTAAATAATGCTGCTTTGATATTGCAGTTCTCAGCCTATACAGAGCTCATTCATATGTGTCCATTTCTGACAGTTATGCAGGTCAGAAAAGATTCCTTTCTGTGAGTGAATAGTGGCAGCACTTAGGAACAGTATTACTACCTGTCAAAGAGAAGAAAATCCTAGATGTTAGGATCTTCCATGTCTTTCTTGCTTTGCATGAATGATACTAAGATGGCCATGGAGAGATAGGAAAACAACTCTTTTAGAAACTAAAAGAAAAAAAAGCTGAATATTCACCACAACTTGCAGGCCCTAAAATCCTTTTGACCACATGTCAGTTTTATCTGTTTATGGTCAGTGAAGTCTGAAGCCCACTTTTCCTGAGACATGAGCAAAGTGGGGTGGAGGAAGAGGAAGGGAGAAGCAAGTGCAGAGGGGGACTTGCAGACAGTGAACTCTTAAAACATGTTCGGGAACTGCAGATTAAATTGACTGTTTCTTGAAGGTCTTACAAGATCTAACCAAAATCTCAGAAAAACATTACATTTAATGTACATAGAATGGATGCAGAGACAACACTTTGTTTTTACTCTGATATTTAGGTTGATAAGTAAGATAATTACATTATACTATGTCTTTAATAAATACTGGACACATGTTTTAGATATTTATAGCTAGGAACTAATGATATATGTATTTAAACAGGGTTTTTGTTAAAATGCTTAAGTATTTTTTCCATCTCAGCAATAGTAAAACACTTACTATCCTAAAGACACAGTCTATACATGAGTTAGTGATTAAGTATGTCTGTGTTAATATATGTATTAAAAAGAAATATATATATACATATATACATACATACATATATAGATACATACATATATATATATACACTTCATATATGTAGAATGTTTTTTCTGAGTACTAGAACTAGAATGTAGTTCTAAGGTCTAAGAATTCAGGGTCTAAGAACAAGCAATAATAGGCAATCTCTCTCTGCCCACAGCTTCACTAGGAAGCACTTCCAAAGCAATGACATCACACCCTTTTTTTTTTCTTTTTTTTTTCTGTAGGATAATATAAGTCACAGGTGGGTTTAAGGCTCAGGTTAAAAAGGTTAATCTTTTCTCCTTGGGACCCAACTGAATACTTGCACCCACTAGCTATGGTACTACAACAAATAATGTTGAAACTTCAAAGCCTTCAATACACATGAGTAAGACCCTCAAGAAATAACATTTCAAATGAATCTCCTTTTGGAATTTTTCTTTGATTTTTAAAAATTTTCTTTTGGAGCTACCTTTGTAGTGTTTGCACAAATATTTTCACTGGGTGGATGCTGTGACTTTTTTTATATATTGCTAAAAATGAAATTCATAAAGTACTGTATTTAAAATTGGAGTATGGATGAATAAATGGACACTGAGAGCTACAACAAGAATAGCTAGAATAGGAGGACAGAAGTGAAAGGGAACAAAAAATAAGATATACAGAGAGAAATAAAAGGCTGGAAAAGCAAAATAAAAGAGAAAAAAAATCTTGAAAAGTGCACAACAATGTAGTGAAGTTAGGCAACAACATGAACTTGTAAATCCTTTTTCACCATCTACAGCTTTATACGGTTTCTTGGGAGCAGTGTAACCTATCAAACCAAATGTTACCTGTCTTCATAGCACCCCTCAGTCTTCTAACCTTTCTCTGACAACAGAAGCCCCATCACACCACCATGCTGGCGTATTGTATCTTTGCTCGAGAGATCATATGTGTTTCTCCTAATTTTTGTTTAAATTTTTATTTCATTTTAGAAATGTTATCTTGTTAAAACAGTCACCGTATTTTTGTTAGCATGAACATAAATTGAATCTATTTTAGAATCTATCAAAAGTATTAATATTAAAAAAGAAGAAAAAACCTCTTTTATCAAATAAATATTATTTTTGAGAAATTTGCATTAATTTACTATTAAAATTATTAAGAATTTCCAGGTTGATGTAAAAATGAGACAACAATGATTTTAATTCATGCCATCTCAATTGATTTTTGGAAGTTAGAGATTTCAGTTTTCAAGATACATATAGGATGGGAAACTTTTAAAACTAAGAAACTCTCAGGGGATGAATTTTTTTCCTGGTTACCCCTTAAGTCAGCAAGTCCAGAGAAAACAAAATATGTAGCCATAGTCCAAAAGGACAGATAATTTCCTGATAAAATCCTGATTGGGAGTTGAAGATCATATCAGGAGCTCTCCTGAAAGAAATAAAAGAGGTAGAATGGTCTCTACTCAAAGGGAAAGAACACCGATGTTTCCTTGTCTTATGCAACTCTCTTTTCTGTTGAAAGAAGAAAATGAATTAGGTCCCTTTCTTCTTTGATTTTAAGTAGATGATCAAATAAAATAAACAAGTAACAGCCCTCATGTGTTTTAGTTTAAGGTTTTTTCCTCCTTAGTCTTTTGGCCTATTTTTCATCAATACTGTGAAATGAAAAAACATTGGTAAAATACTGTATTATTCAGTCTGTGGCAAACAGGCATACCTGCATACTCCAGAAAGTTGTGTAAGGATCTTCAGAGTCCAGTCTATGTTTTGGCATCTCTCTGCTCTAAAAACTGAAGCACAAGAGATTTTGAAATATTCAAGCCTTGGTGCTGTTTGAAGTTTGCATTTAAGCAGGACTTGCACTTCCCCTAATGACATTATAAAAAGTGAGAGGAAGGTATAAAGGGACAATTCTGTCCTTACAAAGAAGTTCCACTCACTCAAATGTTATCATTTTGCAGGCTGAGATTTTGAGTGGGGAAGACAGAAAGGTACCTCCTCACTACATGGTGGTAGATAATTGGGGGAGATCTCAAGTACAGTGAGACCAAGGAGAAATTCTCTGATGTAGGGATGATCCAGAGGAGAGGTGTGTTCAAAGAGTTTATCAATCTCCTCAAGTGCAAATTTTGTATCTGGAGGTGATGGATGTACTCTCCATTTGCCTCCCTAGCCAATTCCTCATTATTTTTTTGGTGCAGACATACCTATCTATACTAGCTGCTGTTGCAGCCATTTGTTTTATGATTACGGCATGCACCAAGAAGATGGGAGAATTTATTGGAGTTCTGCCCTGAGTTGGGAGTTTCTATGCTAGGATCTTAACCTAGGGACCTAACCACTACAGACTTGTGCTGGCACAATTTTTAACAACTCCTTGTGACTCCATTACAACTCTTGGAGAATAAAGGCTTGGTAAAACAGAGATATAAGGATTTGTAGTGATGATTTTGAGTTTTATTAAAATCTAAAACTTTCTCATATATATATAGAAATAAAGTTTAATATTTCTGAAGATGATCAGAACTTTATATTTCTTCCAATTCCATTGGCTGTGTTGCAAAAAATTTCCTTTGTAAATTGAATGAACTGATTGAAGCAAATATGAGGTGAATAATAATAAGTACACAGAAGCCAAATTTGTTTTGTTTTTGTTTTAATTATTAATCTAGAATGAGTTTTAGAATGTTGTTTAACTTACTTCTTACCCAAATACATTATTTTTTTAAATAAGATTTTTTTAAAAGACTATGCCTGTTGTCATTTAATGTAGATGTTTCTTGTTTGTCAGTTTCTGACTAACCTTATGCCTCAGAAGAAAACATAAGAGCATATAAAGACTATGAATTATTGTGATAAGCTTCACCTTCTCCCCTTCCAAAAATATAAAGCTGTATTTTTGGGCAACCATCACACAAAAATGCTCAGTTTCCCTGAGACAGAATTCATTGTTGTCAAGTCATTCACTAGCACATGAGAATTATTTTTTCCTTTATTTAAACCCTTAGAAGAATATATTATAGTCTCACATCTTGATTTTCAGTAATTACAAAGCTGAGCTCCAATTATGTTTTTAAGTAAATTCTATGTCTATGTAGAAATGTATTGGTATTTTGATGAAAATAAGAGATTGATTCACCTTCCTTGGCTTGACTAAGTCAGTGCTCACTGCTCAGTGTAACAAATCTTAAGGTTAACCTCTACAGAAGTCAATCAATACATCTTTATTATTCTGTGTATGTGTGTAAAACATCAAAGACTAACTGACAAGAGACAGCTAACATTTCATTTCTAGGACAAGAACCTGTGAAACCTTACTGTATGGTTAATGGCTGAATCTTAAATAATTTTAATCTCTTCTCGTATTTCAGTGTCTGAAGAGCTCAAAATGTTGAAGTACGTGAAATAAAACAGAAAAGAATGTGAGTGCAGGAAAAGTGAAATACAAAAAAAGGGTAAATTTAATGAACTATTATAACTATCTTTCACTATGAAGATCTTCATTATATTAGCTGCTTTTTGGAAACATGTGACTCTATGCAACATTTATATTATCCACGTTGGTTGATTTTCTTATTTGATGAAATGTACACTTCAGAAATATGTCTAGTTAGTTTGAAGAAGTCAGTCTTAAAAGCATGCATTTAATTCCCACAGTAAATTGTACATATACTTACAGTTGAAAGAACAGCTTTCCAAATGCATGAAATGATCCTGAAAAAAATTTTCACTTCAAATGGGAAATAAATGAAAAATCTTGTGTAAAAATGTACACCATCTATGTTAATTTGGTATGTCCCTAGTATGATTTTATAAGAGAGTTACCCTATAAATAAGTTGACTAAATAGGAATGTTACCACATTATGAAAATGAAAGTGTTTTCTAAAAATTATATTTAACTATTTTAAGAGCAGTTATCTAGTATTTTCCCTAATTCACTTCTCAGGATTTCTGTAAACATTAAAAAATAAGACTGTTCAACTATTTTTATTATATGAAATTAAAGTGCAAATAATTAATAAAAACCCTGCCATGTTCTTAAAGGTTGAGAATATTGTAAACACAACATCAGCTCTTTTGTTGCTTTTGTTCTGACATCACTATTTAATGTTTGCATTATATAACATCTGAAGTCAAATAATTTTGAGACTTGAGCAGAATGAAGCACCTGGTTTAGTCTTATATCCAGTGTTTATACACCTCTCTAATTAGGTGCCATGAAAATATGTTGTAGTTGTATCCCAAATGGTGTGGGAGATAGACATTAATATATTTCAAAAAGTCTCAAACTCATGACCACCATCAATTTTAGAGCCAAGTGTGATCCAAACGAGTCATGATCCTCCATACCTGTCAGTAGGTGCTTGAGGGAGGACAAGAAGGGCAGAAATCACCAAAGATGAGGAAAACAGGATTACTCAAACAAATTTTAAATATATTTTGAAGTAATAGCTGCCCTTTAAGAGGCATTTTACTAAAGAGTTTTATGTCTAAGCCAGGTCAAACATAAATTTAAGAGAAATTATAGTGGGCTAACTTTGGCTGACAGCAAAACTCCCATCCATTTGCTCTCTCTCTCACTTTCATTTCCGTGGGGTGGGACAGAGGAAAAAAAGAAGAATGTGAATGAGAAAGAAAGCTCATATGTTAAGGTAAAGAAGGGCTATCGTTTCACAGTTACTCACAGGCTTAACAGACTTGACTTAGAGAAAATGCACGTATTGACAATTAAAATTAATATTTTTGGTAGCAAAATACAAACAAAATCAAAGACACAAATATTAAAATATCCTCTCTCCTGGTTCCTTTCCCAGAGTCAACTTTACATGTTCTTTCCAGATTCCCTTACCCTTCACAGACCTGCTCCAAGCTGCACTAAGGGAATAGATATTGTAGTTAGCACCTAACCATTTTTTTTTCTGCTTTTTTTCTTGGTTTTCCTTGGCTCCAGAATGTGCTGTCCACAGGCCATGGCTACTGGCAAGAATACCAGGGCAAGCTCTTCACAATCTGCAGTCATCTGCCTAATCCAGGATCTTTTGTCCTTTCTTAAATATACTTTCCCAGCCTGCCTGTGAAGCTCAGCTGTGCCCTGTGGTGGGTTTGTTGGAGCCAGCTAGAATTGGCTGGAAGCAACTGTTTCCAGCACAGGGCAGTGCATGACCTCTTGTCACACAGGATGCCCTTGCAACAGAGACCCAGATCCAACCTTGTTTTATGGTAAATATCACAAATCAGAAAAGATTCTTGCATCTGAAAACTTTTCTAGTGATAGCAAGGTATGCCCGGATTCCAAGAGAAGCATCATTGGTCGTGAATTTTTTTCAGAATGCCTGTCAGCAGAAAACGAATGCAGCATTCACTTTTGATCAACTGGATCCCTAAAACCTGATCATTTGATGAAAAGAAGCTCACACAAAATCTACCACCCCTAGTTAGTGTCAGAGGAATGGAAATTGACAAAAAAAAAGATTTGAAAGGGATTCAAAGCATGATCTAGGCAAGTACAGGTCTAGAAAAAGGAGCAACAAAGGTGACAAAGTTGCACATGGCCTTGTGGCACTGAATGACTGTTGTAAAATTATAAGAGAAATACTGATAAATAATCAGTAAACCATATGAGGGAATGTAAACCTAGCTGTACAAAGTACACACAGAGTGAGTGACCTGAAATTATTATCAAAGAAGAGCCTCAGAACTATTGCTTTAAAGTGTTAATACTTTAAAAGAATCAGTTTAATGTTCAGTTCATCTGAAAAATAAATGTCGAAAATGTGAGGGGTTATTAGAAACAGAAAACACATGAAACCACAGGGTAAATCTAAAGATCTCACTTTTTAAAATATTTCATCCAGATCTACTTCTAGTTCTAGACACCATATCACACAGAAAAAGGAAACCATCAATGCTTTATGACAGGAAGGATGATTCTCCGAGTGCTGGTTACCTCAGTTTTTGAAGGGAGGATATACAGGAGGAATGGTAGATGAGATATATTTAGCCATCTACAAAAGAGCCATGTACACTACAAGCTGGGATTTTTGTGTGTGTTTTATTTATTTACTTTTATTTAACAAATTTGCATTTAAAATTCTAATCATAAGTCTTGTTTAATGCACATCTTTTCCCCTTTTAAAATTCATTCTTGTGAAAAAAAAAGCATAATTAACTTATTTGAAAAATTAAGGTCAATTATGCCTTTAGAGATTTTAAATCAAAATAATATGGTTTGTGAAATTATTCTTGCAGAACAAAAGTGACAAACTGGGCTTCAAAAAGGTCTTCTGAAGCGAGATACTTTAGAAAAAAGGAGTTCAAGATCATTTAAGGAACCTAAAAGTGCACAAGTCCATGGGATCTGATGAGCTATATAGGCGGGTCCTGAGGGAACTGAACCTGAAAAGTTGTGCCACTCTGGTGAGGATGTCACTGATTAAAGAAAGGGAAACATAACAGCTATTTCTAAAAAGGGAAGTAAGGAAGTCCAGGGGAACTACATAAATAAATAAAATACACACAAAAATCCCAGCTTGTAATATACATGGCTCTTTTGTAGACGGCTAAACATATCTCATCTACCATTCCTCCTGTAGGTCCTCCCTTCAAAAACTGAGGTAACCAGCACTCGGAGAATCATCCTGCCTGTCATAAAGCATTGATGGTTTCCTTTTTCTGTGTGATATGATGATTAGAATTAGAACTAGATCTAGATGTAATATTTTAAAAAGTCAGTCTTACCTCTGTGCTCAGCAAGATCACAGAGCACATCCTCCTGAAAACTATGCCACGGCACATGTTAAATAAGGAGTTGAGTGGTGACAGTCAACATGGCTTTGCTAAGGGCATCGTGACTAACAAGTCTGGTGACCTTTTATGATGGAATTAGAACACTGGCGGACAAGGGAAGAGCAACCAACATGATCTACATGGAGCTGTGCAAAGCACTTGACACTGTCTTGGATGACATTCTTGTTTCTAAACTGGACAGACATGGATTTGATGGATAGGCTACTCAGTGAATAAAGAATTGTCTGAATTATTGTACTCAAAGGGTTGCAGTCAATGGCTCAATGTCCAAGGGGAGTCCAGTGACAAGTGGTGTCCTCAGGGATTGGTACTGAGAACAGAGCTGTTTCACACTTTTGTTGGTGACATGGACAGAGGGATTGAAGTCACTCTCAGCGAGTTTCCTGACAACACCTGGCTGTTTGGTGCAGCTGGCATGCTGGAGGGAAGGGATGCCACCCGAGGGACCTCGACAGCCTTCCGAGGAGGGTCTGGCGAAACTGATGAAGTTCAAGCAGGCCAAGTGCAAGGTCCTGCCCCTGAGCTGGGGCAATCCCAGGCACAAACAGAAGCTGTGCAGAGAATGGATTGACAGCAGCCCTGGGGAGACGGACATGGGGAGCTGCTGGTAGATGAGCAGCTCAGTATGAAACGTGAAGCCAAAAGAAGCATGTCCAGCAATGCCAAACCTGGCAAAGGAGTATCTTTTCTGATGCACAGGAAAGTCTGACTACCTGGAGGAAAACAGAAGTAGGACAGGTAGGGCTGAAAGAAAAGCAGGGCCCACGCCCGGGCCGCGGCTCAGGCCGAGCCGCGGGCGCGGCGGCGCTGCAGTCTGCGCGCCGGGCGGTAGAGGGCGCCGCTCGGTTGCGCTGCCGGCGGGAGCGGGGCCGGGCCCGGGCCGCGCCGGGACGGGGCTCCCGGCCCTCCGCAGCCCGTGGCGCACGGATAACCGGCAATAAGGGAGAAACCCCTCTGCCTCCCTCATCAGTGTTGCTTGTGCGCCTCCAACCTGTCCCTACAGTCTGGTACAGCACTTGGGTCAGCGTTGGGAAAAACAAATAACGAACTGGTACTTTGCAAAAGAGCTTTCTGAGGAATGAGTGTTGCTGCTTTTGCATTGTCTTCCAGCAGAAACCAGCATGTACTCTGCGCTCTCTCTTTGCAGGTGTTAAACATTGTTTCATTGATATTAATTATTTCAACCCCCTCCCTTGTCTAAAGGACTTAACTGGATGTTTTAAGCTTTGTGAGCACAGACCTGGTCTGAGAAGCTGTTGCAAGGAAGGTGGTTCTCCTATGCAAGCTTGAAAGCTAAAATGGTCATAGAACGTGGCATATGACATGATTACAGGGACACCAGGCATTAGCACTTACTGCTTGAATCAGACCTATTGACACAGCTCCCTCTTGACTGGATTTAGAAAAGTTTGGAGTTTAGAGCAGAGGCTGAGGAAATTGGCAGTGATTTGGCATTTGTAAATCTATAAGGTTAAGAAACTATTAAAATACAAGGCAAACTATGCTGTTGATGAAAATCTACACAAAACCTGAAAATTATGATGATCCTACAAGAGAAATGCAACCTCTGGGGAAAGAGTAGACATTATCTTCTGCCATTATCATGGATCCCAATCTAAAATATGTGATTTGGCCAGGAGAATGTGTTCTGTTTTGAACATGAATAGTTGTAGTCATGCAGTGTTAATGATTTTGTTACACTGGCGAAAAATGCCCCAGAGCAATCTCCCAAAATCCCACTTATGCACACCAAATCGTGGTAGTGTCTTTGTATTTGCTATATCTGTCCTGTAGAGACAGCATGCTTGAATTTATTCCTCTCTAAAGATCATGGGTTTCTGAAGAGCTTTGTGTGAAAACAAAGACCATATAGAACAAGTAATCTAGTAAATGTAAAAAAAATGCTGTGTAGGTATGTATTTGTAAACAGTACTTATGATTCTCAAGAGTCAGGCTGGACTCCAGAATTGCCTAGATGACATTGCTACACTTGAAAGGTTGCTAGAGGTCATGAGAAGCACATAAAAGAATGTTAGACTAGGCTGAAAGAAAATGTCTAAATGTCTCTACAAAGAAACAGGCATACCTTGCTTGAAGGCTAAGAGGAGCAGAGAATGCTGTTTCAAACAAATGAAGAACCTGTTCTAAATAATTTATTTGCAATTAAATTCACTTCCTGAATACCCTTGAAGATTCAGGGTGATCTAATTGTAGCCTTCCAATCCCTGAAGGGAGCCTACAAGAAACATGTAAAGAGACTACTTGCAAGAGCATTTACAAGACAGGACAAGAGGGAATAATTTCAAACTGAAAGAGAAGAGGTTTATATTAGATATCAGAAATCAGTTCTTTAATGTGAGGGTGGTAAGGCACTGGAACAGGTTGCCCAGAGAAGCTGTGGATGTCTCATCCCTGGAGGTGTTCAAGGCCAGGCTGGATGGGGCTCTGAGCATCCTGGTCAGGTTTCACCAGGTGTCACCTGGTAAGGTGTCACTGCCCATGGAAGGAGGATTGGAGCTAAATGATCATTAAGGTCCCTTCCAACCTAAAATATTCTATGATTCTATGTATTTCATACAATTCCTTTATATTTAATGCCCTGGCTGGAAACTGTTCAAATTACACTAATTTGGAGTTGCTACAAGCAGGACCCACCTACCCATCCTAGACTGCTGTCAGCCAATTCCTGAAAAAAAAAACAAAAAACTTTGAACATAGTCAAGCTTCGAAAATAATCATAATCGCCATAAGATAGTACATTCCTTAGTTCTGTGTTAACTATACCTGTGATGACTGACATAAAGAACATGCCTGTCTTGTCCAGAACACTCTGTGGACTCAAGATTCCCTCCCTCCCTTAAATTCATCCTGAGAAATTAATGTTTATTGTGAGTAGTTTTTCTGGGGACCAAAGGTAGTGGTGATACTTTAAATATAGTAGACTATTTTTCTGAAAGTTCTGTCATCTCAGAGATTATTATCTTCTTTGAAGGAAAACTAAGAAATGACAAAGAGGCCCATATTGCTAAAGAACTTTTTACCAGTAATCATAACCATTTTGTGAAGATCTTTATGTAGAAACACTTCTGGGAAAAAAAAAAAGAAAAAAAAAAAGAAAAAAAAAAGTGTTGAGAGAAGAATAAGCAGAAGAAAGTGCTTATTTGCATATTGGCTACACAGAAATGAAGATCCTGCTGTGGAAGACACAGATTCAAAAGAACCATAGATTACTTGGTGACGGTATGAGAAAACAAGAACTCAAAGGGTGGGGATCTGAATTATCACAGAGCTGCTGAGATTTCTTTTGTTCTCTTATGACAAGAGTTACACAAAAGATTACTTTGAGTGTTCTTCATTAGACACTTCACCAGAAGACTGAAAAACAAGGACAATTATTGCATTAACAGAATTTTAAATTTAAAGCCTAATATGTATAAATTGTCATAAAACAGGTGAAGTCCTTGCAGTGATATACTTAAAAATACTGGAAAACTTCGTATAAGGATCACTCTTCCATATAACATTTGTCAGAAAAGCTATGAACTAGATATGTGGTATGACATGCTCATCTGCTGTACTTGAGAGAATAGATGAGAAAATATCATGCACCCTAATGAAATATTAGATCAAAAATCTGACCTAAAGATAGGTAGGCATTGGTTATTGCCATAGGATACTTAGATTTAAGGCACTCTAAACTCTTGTGTTACTTCCTTGTGGCCATTTGACATGCACCATGCCATGAAGTGATACAATGATCCACTCTCTCCTAGATTCACCAAACCCCACAACATTTAGTGTCAATCCATTTGACAGTGTAGCAGTTTATTGCCTTGATTTGACCACTATGATAATGACTTCAGAACAGGTCAGAAGTAGCTTCATATCTATGTGCTGATTTAGGTTTTTCAGAGAGAGACCACACACCATTTTATCTGTGTACTAGCACGCTAGATGAAAAGTGGAACATGTCAGTATTTGAAACAGAGTTTACACACAAATAATCTAAAATAAAAACTTTAGCGTTTGGCATCTTCTGAGTTGGTGTTTTGAGCAAAGGTGTAATAGAACTCTACCAGAGTGTTAGTTCTACTAGACCTTTGCTTGAAGTAGCAATTCAGAAGATGCCAAATGAATTCTATATGGAAAGAGATGTGTTAAATATTGCTAGGTTGTGGATGCCCAAGGCTAGAACACGAATCCAGATGGCTGAAGTTCAACAGATGCCACAGAACTACAGAACTTGCATAAATATGTGATGTCAAGTGTGGGAAATCAGAGTGACGTTTTTCAGTGCAAGTATGAAAGCCTGAGTATTTTATTTAAAAAAAGACATGAAGTTCCCAGTCTTACATTTTTATAAAAAAAAAAGAAAAAGAAGACCATGTTCTATGTGTCTATCCTATCTATCAGATATTGATGGAATTTGTCTTGCAGGTTCTTGCAAAAAATTCAGAATATCTATTGTAAAGTATCAAAGATATAGACTTTATCTCAGATCTAATGAGTTTATGAAGATTGATGTCATAATTAGAAACATACCAAAAAGGCTGCATAGTCATATTCAACTCTCAAAATCGAATGCAACACTGTTGAGACATAGGGTTTCACAGTAATATTCTCTTCAGTAGAGAATGAATGAAAATCAGCTTGCTTGTACAGTAAGAAAATTTATGCCAGTGATTTGGAGCCTCCAGATGTATCAGGTGGCACAGTGTGAAATAAAAAGCTAAATCTCACTTGCACTTAGAGCCACCACTTCCCAGAAATAGATGTTGGGCATTTGTAATTAGAAAAAATGGTCACATGCAATGTTGGTATCCTGAGAGATTGGTGCAATGGTCATATCAAATCCTCAATGCACACAGACACACTGGGCCGGGAAACAGCCAAATTCCATGAGGGAAAAATTGCAAGGAGCTCTGAGAGCCTCAGGCAGACAGCCAGGGCAGGTGAAACCAGCTGAGCCAGAGGATGCATCATGTCACACCGAGAGCTGCTGCACCCTTTACAGCAGCAGTGCTGATGTCTGGAGGTGCCTCAGAGTGATAGAATATTGGTGTGTGGGTAACAGTTTTCACCTTTTTAGCCAAACAAAGCACAGTTTCCACTCTTTTAAACAATCACCTTTTTTAATGTAGTAGAAACATTATTTGGAGATGTTTGAGAGGTTCAGCTGGGATGCCTTGCAATGAGGAGTCAGATACTCATTAACTTCAGCATTTAGCACTGCGAGAATATTCCTAGGCTCTGATTATTGTGACACACATTGCCAATGGAACTCACTTTTAGTTCTTTCACCAGAGTATTTTTCTTTGTACTAAGTGTATACCTAGATGAAAATGAGATCACTACCACCTTTTATCTTTGTTATGTTTACATTTTATTCCTTATGAAGTTTGCGTATTTTTATCTCAAAAATCCATTCATTTCCATTGCTGACAATCTTCAGGAACATCTCAAGCTTCTCTAAAACTTCTTCTGTCCATTTGAGACCCTGCTTTTTTCATATTTTTATTTTTTCTGTCAAACACAAAACCAAAATTTTTGCCTTTTGTGCCTAATTCTATTTCTAAATTAAATATTCTAAATATTAAGTGGTGAGAGATGATAAAAAAACTTACAATCAAAGGTAATCTGATCAAAAGTAGCTTGTTATACAGGCAGGATATCTGAAAAACAGTTTTCCATGTCTTCATAAAAAAGAATGAAAATGCAGCTATATTGATGTAATATCTCACCCACCTTTTATAAAGCAGAATTCATTGGTGATGCTGGATTTGTACTTTAGGCAGTAGCCACTACATTTGGAATCAATGATTACATATCTTGACTTTTGCCATTAGTTATAATAAAACAAATATGTATGAATTTTAATTTTTTTTTACTGTGAGCACTTTACAGGACATGAGTTAAACATATGTGTGGCTCCAGACTGCATGATTATAATCCAAGCGTAAAACAGCACATTATCTCTGAAGTCTCACATGTCCTTTCTTTAAACTTTCCAGTTGCATCTGAAAAACCTTGCTGAAAAAGAACTTTCGTATACAAATAATTGGAAGAAAGATGAGGATTCTTTTTTCTGACCTTGACATAATTTAAAAATATTTTTAAAAATACAGGAAATTGTGAGGGCAGAACATAACACTGTAGATCATGTGTTTTGGTAAAAATGAAGACCCTTTGATGTTAGTAAAAAAGAATCACTGTTGTGGAGAAGTAGGCCCTCTAGCTGACAAAAAATAATGTCTGACTATAACTTTTCCAAATTCAGTTATTTTAATGAAAGAAAAAAATATTAAAAAATCGAGGCTGTTGTTTTAAAATTAAAAAAGATTACTGCTTTTTCTTTCCCTTCTTTATGTGTCTGTCCCCCTGTCCATGAAAGCTGTTTTCTCTTTTTTAGAACTATAATTGGATATATATTTTTAAGTCATGAAGATTTATGTTGTACACATTTGTTGTATAGTTAATTGTTTTTCTTAGATTCTGTAACAATTTCTTTTTAAGGCTGAATCCTCCTCCTTACTTTTCTACTGTGTTTTAATATTAACGGAAGCAACTTACCCGTATAGAGAAGGGCCAGCATCCTTTTTTTTTCTTGATGAAATCTTTCTTGTGATGCTTCCAGTATCTCTGCATATCTGCAGGATTTATAATTTTGTGATGTCAAGGTTTCTGACTTCATAGAAGGGAAACATACAATTGCTTAAAAAATGTCATAATTGGCAAATGATCTTTAAAAAATGAAAATGCATTTTCTCTATAAATGTGTTAGATTAAATGACTTCCATAAAGCTGTTCTTTCCAAAGTGGCAGTTATTAAAAAGACAGAGCCAGACTCTTGCATGCAGAGCAAAAACAAGGGAACAATCACAAGCTGAACCAAGGAAAATACTGATGACATAATATAAGGAATAAAAAGTTCACAATGAAGGTAATTAAGCAGTGGTAAGAGATTTTTCTAAATCTGATTTGAAAAGACTATGAGCAACATGATCTATCTCTGAAGTTAACCTTCCTAGCTGATGTTCAGAGGCCTCTTCTAACCTTTTCTATGACATATAAATGTGTGTGTATATGTAACTATTCTATATAATATCTAATAAAATATATTTTTTCCTGAAAATCCAAAAAAGGAGAAGAAAAAACTGCTAACTTGAAGAAAACCTTAAGGGAAACGGATATCTATCCAAGAGATCAAGGACATGAAGAAGCTATTGGGACATTTCAGAACCATCTACATCAATGAAGGAAACATCCTTTCAGTTGTTCTCTCTCAGTAATTGCTATTTGCTAAAGAATCATATTTTAAAAAATTGTATTTATAGGACAAGAAAACTAGATTTAGAACAAGGTAGGACCTAGCAAGACCGTCTGTACTACGTCAAAGCCAAATCTAAGTGATATATCCTTCCCTTTTGTAATATTAAAGTGTATTTAGCTGAATTATTCTGGAGTGAAAATGCATTTTGTCAGTTCCGAAGATTTCTAATCTGCAGTTTAATACTCAAAAATAAATTCCCTTTCCTGTTTAATTCATCTTCCCCCCCCCCAAAAAAAAAAATACCAAACAAAAACTTAAAAATGTTTTTTGATTTAATCAAGTTGTAAGCTTGATTAGTCTCAAAACCATGCATTAGAGTTAAGAAGATCAAAGTTCTGCAGATCATGCCATGAAATGTGTTCTTCACTAGTTTTTAACTGAGGAGAAAGTTTTGCATCAATTTGTTGAGAACTGCTCTGGCTGAATGTCAGGTTTCTGCTACTGGGAGAGCAGCATTACTGTGAGACTGAGTTTTAAAGCAGGCTTTCTGTCTGGGTGAACGGATGATTGCCTGTTCTGTTCTTATTGAAACCTGCTACTCACACAATCTTACTCCTAGAAGGAATAAAAATACCATAATTCAAAAATATAGAAAAGATTAATTTACAAGCACTTAAGACTGACTCTTGAACAAAAGGTCCTGTGTAGTCTTGCACACATGCCAGCAATATATAATTCTGCACCTCTTAGAAGAGTAATGCCTCATTACCTGAGTCATACCCTGGGTGAAGACCACCTGAATGATGTTAGATTCAGGCAACACAGAGGTGGAAAGAGGAAAATATTTAGTAATATAAATCACAACTAAGGCCATCTGTCCTGCAATTGTCAAGGCAGTAGACCGCCTCAGGCTCCTCCTGGGCTCTTCATCACTACCAGCTACCTGAATAGTAACAGCTGCTGCACTTTCTTTCATCTGTGGATAGTGAGGAGGCAGTATTCCAGCTTGTCAGCTGCTAGTGTGCCCACAGTGAGCCATATATTTTTTATCTTTTGAATCAGGCTATTAAAGTAACACACTTCGCATGGGAATACGTTCCTATATATAGAAAAATTTCCAATGTCTTAACATTTAAATACAGTGGATGTACTTCAACAAGCAACTTTTTTTCTTTGATTAAACACTGACTGTTCCTCAGTTATCAAATCAAATTTGAGATCTTAGTCTTCAAAGCTCTCGAGAGAGTGGATAAATTTAGAATAATAATAATAATAGACTGGAAGGTTGCATGAAGAGAACATCTAATCCATCTTTCCTGCCAGAAGGCATAATCAACAAGGCAAATATCACCTCAAGTATATATTGGTCCAAGCTATTTTTATGTATCTCCAAAGGGAGACTCCCCAGATAATCTGTTCTCATGCTTTGCTAACTTTGATCACCATTTAAAAAAATATCATATTAGTAACCTAAACCTCCTCTGTTGCAATTGAAACCCATTATTTCATGTCCAATCCAACTTGAATGTGGAAAACAGATTTTTCTTTTCCTACCTGCAGCAGCCTTTTGCTTATGTGAAGACTCTTGTGCCTATCTTCAATCTCCTCTTTAAGTTAAACAACCTTAACTCATCAAGGCTTTCCACAAACCTTCTCATCAATCTCAATGCTAACTTTCAGACTTTTCGGTTGGTTCAAAACTGAACAAAATTATGCAAATAAAGCTTTAGGTTAACTTCTGAATACATGAAATAAAAAGGCTAAAGTATTTAAAAATACGGAGAAAGTTAATTGTGTTTTCAGCTAAATTCTCATTGAATATTACTAAGGTAATATTTTCAAAAGGCAGATGAAAATATATTTTGAAAGTTGAGATACTGGGTAATAACATGAAAAAACATGGAAGGACAGAGGAAATATACTGAAAAAAATTAGAAAAAAATCCATTTAGTTCTGAAGTGTTTAATGAAAGGGAAAAATAAGAGATGGCACAAATAGGTATCAACCTAAGAAAGGCAATAACTACACTGAAAGGGGAATAAGAATAAAGTATTAGGCATGTGCTTTAGCCATCTGAGTTTCAGGTGATGTGTGAGTATCCATAGAAAATATTAGAGAGAGAATTATGACAGGAACTTTGAACTGAGTCAAGAGATCTGAGTCTCATTTCTAAAACCTACAAATGTGCCCATCAAATCCATTCACCAGGTACTCTTCTGCACATTCTACTAATAGAGCTAGAATAAAGGGGAATTTAATTATATTCCTGAACACAACGTGGCCTAATTCCTATGGAGAATTATTAAAAAAGTACATAAAGAACATGTCTGTCTTGTCCAGAGCACTCCGTGAACTCAAGGTTCCCTCCCTCCCTTAAATGTCATCCTGAGAAATTAATGTTTATTATGAGCAGTTTTACTGGGGACCAAAGGGAATGGTGATAATTTAAATATGGTAGACTATCTTTCTGAAAGTTTTGTCAGCTCAGAGATAGTTATTAGTTCTTTGAAGGAAAACTAACAAATGACCAAAAAAATACCTTTCCCTTTAATATGCTCTCTTTTTTATGCAAAAAGCTGAATCTATTAGACCTATGTTAAACATAGCATCTGTTGGATTTGGATCATGCATTTTGATCATCTAGTACAGAAGATTTTCTATAAGCAAGTAATAATCCCAAATATATACTCTTAATTCTGAATACTGTGGAAGTCTTCCAGATGTGAATGGAGCTGTTGCTGAAACAGCAGTGTCTGTTCAAATCTGAAACCTACTCCAAACAGTGACTCAAGTCTATGAACTCTCTTATGCCCTGTCAATAATGACACTTCATTGCCACTGTAATCTGTTCAATAAATTCACATGAAATTAAAGGCAATGGTGGGATGAGAGAAAACATGGAGAACCAGGAATTAATAGCCGTTTCAGAAAAGGAGTGGAAGGGAGGGAACAGAGCAAAAGGAAGGTGATATACTAGAAAAGGAAGCAAGTGGTAGTAGTGGCAATCTTTACACAGTCATTTTAAATTGAATTGTACTGAGTATACCAAATGCCTCTTTGTTTAGACTCCAAAAGTTAGGGACTTTGATCCAAAGGAAATCTGTGTGTATTACAATAAATGAAAAAGTAGTCATTGACATGTAGAAGAAAGCATTTTCAAAAATGCAGTGTTACATTGCAGTGACAGGCCATCTCTGTTATATTAATGAAAGATGGTATTTTTCTAGAATAAACAGTCATATGGTGGACAAATCCAGTTCATCATCTCTTAAAGTTTTGGCAGTGCTGTTGAAAATACTTGGGAATGATAACTTAGGTCTCTTAACAATTTTCCCACTTTTGGAGATTTCTATCTGAAGAAGTAAGAGCAGGCCAAGCAGATTTCTGCCTAGATAGTTGTGAATCTTACAGGATGGCCTCCATTTAGGGGTCTTTTGACCTGGAGGTGAATGTACTTAGAGGTTAGAGATCTTGAGGAACTTGTGCCTGCATTTGGTAATCTCACTTGATGTCTCCTCACTTGTAAGGAACAGCACTCCCTTACCAACCCTCCTCGTTTCACATATAATTGTAGTCATGATTCCATGTTTCATCATCTACCTTTCTGTGGATTCCCTACTTGTAATTTCTTAATTTGGAGTAAAAAATACACATCTTTTAATTCAGTGTTCATATACAAGTCTTTTAACTCTGCCTTTATAAACAGTTTTCTGTACACTTTTCTTACCCTTCCTTGTAGTTTTATAATCTTACTGTATACTTATGAGGTGAATGGCCTAAAAATATAAACTGTGTACAAGTTCTTGAGTAGTCTACATAACTTGGACAAAATGTTTTCTTTTCCATTCTATTCATTTTACCTCCTAAAGTTTTCTTTCTTTTCTAAACACCTCAGTGTGTTGGCCTGAGGTTCCAGGACTTTATGCATGGTAACATTTAGTTTGAAGCTCATTGCTGCATATGAACAGTAAGGATTATTTTCCCGTGTATATTACTTTGAACTTACCAACAGTGGTATTGTCTACCAGTTTATTTCCCAGTCATGCAGCAGTATGACAGTGTCCCTCAGTGTTGTCACCAAAGTATTCTTTCTATTAGATCCTTAATATATGTTGCAAAATGGAAGTCCCAGCACCCTAGCGTTATCCTTTTCTAGTGTTAAAATCATCAACTTTGTAATTATTTGCTTTCTATCTTTCTATACATTTATTATTGGTCCATGGAAACTTAATTGCATTATAAATTCTTACTGAAAAACTTGTTAAAATCTTCCTGAAAAGCCAGTGTCAAGTAACTATTTTCCATTTGGTTACTGATTCTTTGAAAAAGCTCCAGAAATGTATTTACAGGAGGCTAATTATTTCTTCTTCTTTATGTTCACACCTCTCCAAATACTTAATCTATTTTTTATTCTATTTTCTACCATTTCCTCTATCATTGAAATCAGGCTTTCTAGTCTGAACTTCAGTTCAGTCTGAGAACCTTTCTATGAACTGAAACTTTATTTCCCACTACCATGCTACCAAGGACATTTTATATTTTAACTTAATCATTTATTGCGGTGCATCTTTTTCATATTTTAATCCCTTTGAAACTCCTAGGTGAGTACCATCTGGTTCTTGCAATTGGCTACAGCTCATGTTATTGATTTGTTCTTCATAAAAATGTAAGAATGACTGCACTACCTCAGACCAAAGGTCTGTCTACGTCAGTACCATTCTCAGACACCACCAGATGTCGAGGGAAGATTATAAGTAAGAAAGAAAGGTGTTTTGGTAGTTCCTTGAACTTCTCCCCTGGTCTTGAACCATTTGTGGTTCAGAGACAGCTGAACATCAAATCGTCAGTTTATTTTAAAATTCTTAATGAATTTTTCTTCTACAAACATTATAGTAGTGTAAGAAAAGAGTTCTCACATCTGCCAGACTCCATAGCAGAGATACTGTGTACTGTGCACAAAGAAACACACCCTTTTGTTTTGTTTCATGGTTTTAACTTCTGGCAAGGAAATCTACTTCCTTTTCTGTATCTTCATTAAGTTTACAGATACTCATTAAGTTCACAGACATCCATCTCATCTGTCCTTGATTATCACTTTTCCAAGCTGAAGCATTGTAGCTTTTCACTTCTTCCTTGCACGGAATTCTTTCCATATACTTTTACAACATTACTGCCTCTGTCTCAGCCTTTTGGTGGTATGTTTTTGTGGTCAGCAAGCAAACTCCAAGCTACCTCCAAGTATAACTTTTCAAATGCACTTTCTATTTTATTTTTAATATACTGTCACATCAGATTTCCCTGTTTGAAACTAAATCCCACTTTCCCTTATACCTGATTCCACCAGCAGATAAATGTGTGATTACCATCTCTCAGAGTATGTATTTGATAGCCAAATTTTGAATGGTATCCTAGTCAGTGCTGGGCATAGGTAAGCACTAGATGTCTTCTCTCGGATTTGCTAACTAACAGCTCCAAAGAGGGACTTTCAGTATCTCTGGATGCGATACCAGGGTGCCATCTCTCTCATCTCCTAACCCAATATGTAGCCAGGCTATATATGATTGAAATCTCCTTTCATTATTGAGTTTTCTGCTGCTGCTTCCTTTCTCATTTTCTGTGTCCCCAGTCACTTTGACTGTCATTATTTGGAGACAAATGCAGAAATTGTTAATGTAACCCTAGCATTACCCACTTTCTATTCAGTCATATGTGCTGGACCCTCCTGATTGATAGTCACCTTATGCCCTTTCTCATTTGACCCTGATTATACTACAATGTCCCAGTATGGTCAAATGATGGAATAACTGGTACATTGTAATTATTTTCTTCTTATTTATTTTCCTTACATCACATTTGTAATGTGTCTCTTAAGTCAATATCTTAATTTAAAAACAGGCATTCTTGTTGAATGGTCTTACATTTGGGAATCATCTCTTCCTTTGGACCCAGTGAAGTGATTTTGCGGGGCTCTGTTGAACTAGATTGAAAATTAGATTCATTGCAGTCAGGGTAAATGTCATATCATGTAGATATTATGCTTCTGGGAATACATTTTTCATTTGTCCTTCTCTGCCTTTTTAGATGCATTTTCTTGCTCTCTTTGATTTGCCAACTATGAGGGTAGAAAATAACACTGATAAGGAAAGGATTCCTTAAGAAACAGAATGTACTGAACACAGTTACTTTCAGTTAGTGCCTCTCATTCTATTTACTGCATTTTCTGGGAAAACACAAATCCAAAAATAAAGTTTTTTACCTATCTCTGAAAGATACTAATTTCTTTCAATCACTGTTACACCCAACCTCTATCCCAACTCACTTCAGCATACGTCAAGATTTTTTGTCCATTCATTTTAGCATGCCAAGAAAGAAGGGGAGGAGAAAATTTAGTCATCCATCGACACAAAGGTTGGGGATAGTCCATAATAGTCTGCAAGACCTGTCATGAAAAAAGATGCAAAGCCTGTGCCTGCAAACATAGATAAAGAAAGGCCTGTTTAGTTTTGATTAGTAAAGTTCTGACTCAGCAACCATGTGAAAACAAGGTATTCATCTTATATGACCTTCCTTTTGAACAATCAAAAGATGAATGGTAAAAAAAACATTGAGAACAGAGAAATTAGCAGGGTGAGCAGTGCATGTAAACTGGAGTGGAAAAGCTAACTTAAGTAATTTAAAAAAGAAAGAGTGAACAGATATACTGACTAGTGAATTGTGTAATGAAGATAGATGGTTTGGTGCTCTTAATTTAGTCTCATAATGTGAGAACAAGAAGACACTCAATTACTCTGTGTGTTAGCAAATTTAAAAGTGATAAAAGGAAACAATTCTTTATGCTGTGAATAGTAAATCTTTGGAACTCAAATAGTCTAACATTCAGTTACCTGAGAAGTTTAGATTATTTAGAACTGGGCCTTAATGAATGAGAGCAAACACAGCTTTGGTTGCTGTTTTGAAACAGGAAAGTGCAGTGAAATAACTTCACTATATCTAGAATGCTTTTTAGAATGTTGGAGAGCATTTGTCATTTGGTTTCAAGAGCATGATCTGTGTTGGACATTCACAAAAATTTGTGACATCTTTTGGTGTTTTATGATCTCTCAAGGAGCAACTATGGTGTGCTGCTTAAGTCCTCACCTACAGTGGCAGATTTATTCTCATGTCCTAGTCAGAGAATTGTAGCCAGCATGCCACGCTTCCTGTGAGGACTGTAATAAAATCCCTTGGGCAATTGATCTGGCTACTACAGCTAGATAAACACTTTTTTAAGGCATATGGATGAATCTTTCTTCTCTTACTGGCATTATGCTTGATGACATCTCTCTTCATACTGAGGCATTATAGCTGAATTCCTGTTCACTGGACAGTTTGGTTATCTGCAGGGTGTTAAGTATCTGTGAGAAGTGTGCTTGGTTGAACAAGGTACAAGCTGATTGAAGTGAAGAAGCCCAGGTGAATATTTACAGCTACCAAGGACAAACTTCAGACATTAAGGCTTTCAGCCAGCGTTTACACTGTTGGAGTGATGGCCAGCTATTCTCAGGATTAGGTTCAACAGTCAATCATTGGAATGGTGCAAGAGACAATTCAACATTTCAGTGTTAAAATTTAATTGTTAATGAGAACTATCCTCTCTGAGGCAGACCAGCAATCCATCTAGCCCAGTGCTATGTCACGAGCAAGTCAAAGGATGCCATTTTAGCAGAGTGCATAAGTCTGGCCAAGTTGCAAGCCATAACTCATGTACTCCACCAACTTTTACAGCTACTGTATTAGAATATTGCATATGAGATCTTAACCTATGGTTTTAGAGTCCATATTTGGCCCTGTTGTTTATGAGTTTTTCTGTACCTTTTCTTCAGATCTCCCTGCCTCCCTGAGCATCAAGTTCTCAATATTTTCTAACCACTGGTTGAACAGGTATTGTGTTTTAAATCCATGTTGTACTAGCTTGGAGCCACTTTACTTAGTGTCACAGAATTTGTCTGTTGCTGAGTTTAGTTGAACAACAGCTCTGCACTTCTGTTAATCTCCCCCTTTGAGTTCATAACCCCTGGTCATGCCCTTTCCTTAGCATTCTCTACAGGGAGGATGCTAACCTGTCCTTGTGACATAGCTACTCTGTCTCCTTGATCATTCCAATTTTTCTTCCTTTGTATGCACATTTTCTATATCCACTATATCCTTCTGAGCAGCAGAGATAAAGGACACTCAAGCTACAAGGATGTAGCCATGCTAGATGCAGCCTTTGCCACAGAAATGGCCTTAACAATCCTATACAACTTCTGCACATGTAACTGCCAGTTCAGAGCATATCCTAATTCACCCCTCAGACAAGAAGTCAGCAGCCTAGGAACACAAGCCCATCTATTATCCTCCTACTCGGACTCTAAAATGTCTTACCCAGGGCTTGACATTTCTGCCCGTCAAGCTTCCACTTCAGAGACCCCATGTGACTATTTTAGTTTCCACTGCTGACAGTTTGGTTCTGTTACAATAAAGGTTCAGCCAAGTCTTTCTAATGTAGGCTCTTTCATTGTTATACATGGAGATTATGAGTACCTGCATGATTTCATAGAATATTACTATGCAGGTCAGGGACTACCTAGCAGAGTGAATTTAACTTTCAGACTTTCCCTCTTGCATTTGCCCTGTGACTGGACCAACAAGAACAAAGTTTCTCTCCTGCATCCTTAGCAGGTTTAGTATTTTAACTCACTTGATTGAAAATAAAATAATCACACATTTGGACATTTTTCTTTGGTTTTGGGAAAGACAGAAACTGTTACAGTCATGCACTTGTACATGAGTGTGGTGGGATGGGTAGTAAAAAATTTTGATGTTAAGTAGCATGTTGTCTGAGATTGCCAGAAGAATGTGGTTAGCTGAAGGGAAACTATAAGTACTTAAACATTTTGTAGGTACTACATACCTCCTGCTGTCTAAGGAAATAGTGTTCAAATGTCCTACAATCATAATGACAGTAGGAGTGGGAGCAGATCTTCATCTCATTTGTGGAGTTAGGCACAAAGGCCCTATACTATTCCCACTGTAGCATAGGATGTTTTCGTGGTCATCTTTGCAATTCATCTTCTCAGCATTCATTCAACTCTGATACCATGGTCACCATGACATGGCAATTCTCTAAGGAATTTTTTTAGCGCTCTCTTTTACTAGCAGAGTCATAGATATCTTCATTTAGCATCACTGACTAATCTTTTTCTCTGCTTGCCCTTTCTGCTACCTACCCTTTGCACTGCTGGGGCCAGCATTCAGGTTGTTACTACAAATTAAATTTTTTTCCTTGAGCTGCACACTTTTGCTTGCATTGACATAATTAACATATACAAATCATAATTACCATGCTTGAATGACCTCTTGGATGGATCTTTTCTCAGCTTTGAACAAGCAGGAAATAGGAAGATTTTTGCAGACCTGTTTTACAGCTCCTGCCATGCATTGGATGCTAACACTCCTGCATGCGCCCTGAGGTGCCGGGCACTGTCACTGCCCTGTGCTCAGGGTATTAATTGGCCAGCCAACAGCAAAACAGCCAATCAAACAGCTTAAGTAACAAAGGCAGCATTGTATATTTACTCTGATTATCTTACTTTTGCCTAATGAAGCTGCTTTAAGGTTTCTTTTTTGGCAAAGATCCAAAATGCTTTTATCTGCCTGCATGCAGTGGGGCTGTCAAGCTGAGAGAAAAAGCCTCCTTTGTGTGCATGGTCTGTCTTGTTTTCAGAGGAGTTGCTACAGAGGAAGGGGTGGATATCTTTGTGAGTGCCTTGACTTTCATATGTTGAAGGAGGCCTGTAAGGGTGTCTTCTTCATAAATGTTCTGATTTTTATTTTTTTAAACTTTGATCCCAGTGAATGGAGTGTGTGTTGAAAGTGCATTAGGTACACAGTTTCATGACCATATGGCTCCTCCATTTTGGTTAATTTTTGTGTCACTAGTGATATTACTGGGCTCACTGCTTATTTGCTGATGCCCTCTAGAATTGAGTATATACCCTCAATACTGATGGGTATATAAACCTGTCCCTATCCTCTCAAAAAGAATGGAGGGATCTTAATGCAATTCTTACAAACTTCTGAAGGAATAAATCAAGAACTAAAACTGATAAGGGCTTCAAATTTACATGGCCTTAGTTTCCTGTGCAATATCCAACACAGTGATGCAATTCTGTAAGGAAAATGGCGAGAAGTGCGAAGAGGATGTAAGCAGCATAAGAACATTCAGGTTTGTGCTCTCAGGAAAAAAAGTTTCACTAGTTTGTGTACTTATTTCTCAACTTTTATTCCCGGTTAAGACCTTCTCTTAATTCACACTAAATTTTTTCTTCTTAAAATTCTTGAGTTAAGACACTTTAAACAAAATTGTCTTCTAAAATTTTGCAGAAGATATCACATATTACAAATGTGATGATTTTATATATTGTGGAATATTTTCTCCCAATTATTTTATAACATGTTTGTTATAACATGCATGTTTTTATGTTTGCACATAACATGTTATGTTATGAGAAAACATAAAAAAATATGTTTGCACTCTTGTCTATTTATAATTTTATTTTTCATTAAGAAATTCCTTTCATAGTCAAGTGATACCCTGCAATAACTATAGGCCATGCAAAGAAACTTGTACTGGAATGACATCATACTTGCTCCAACCAAGTATGTAATTTTCACTATTGTATGTCAAAGTACTTCAGTATACTTCAGATTGAATTTGCAAAATACTGTTTTTTCCAGTGCTGTTTTGTTGTTTTTCTTTTCTTTATGTTTGCATAAGCATTTATAAAATAGGACTGCCTGGCTTCATAGTTTCCATAGAAATACAGCCACCAGACTGAAACTCATGTAATTTTTTAGGATTATTTCCTGAATAGATGCCAGGCCTGTGTGCCTCTACTTATCATCAATAAGGATGGTGCCCAGATCTGTGCAGGGACTGAGATGTCCCTAAGTCCTGACAGCCAGATCCTGGGAAAGATGTATTAAGGCCCCTGGCACTAAGTCCTTAGAAGAAGTGCACTAACCTGGAGAAAATACAGGATATTAAGAGAACAGAGATCAAATTGGTGGAAGATGGTAGTGACTTTATCTCTGCACTTTCATAGTCAGGATGCTTCTATGTTTTTTATGGCCACAATACTGGAATTTACAGATTTTTGTGAGTGATTTGGTAAGAGCCCAAGAATAGAATAAGTGTCATGTTCCAGGGAAACTGGCATGGGGAGCTGCATGATGATACAGCAGGTCTCTGTCAAACACCTTCTAAAAGTGACTGCTTGTTTTTTCAGGGACAGAGGAGAGTGAGGTGCATCCAGAAACTTGAAGGAAAATGAGATCACAGTGATTACAAATGTTCTTATGCTGAAGTCACCATTTGCCTCCATTAATTCAATGGTCATCTATTAATGAGGGGGACTGAGTTAAAGAGGAGGGAAGTGAGATGCTTCCCTCCTTTTTAACTCAGTCCCCCTCATTAATGGAAACCTAATTCCATCCAGCCAACTCTTTCTGTTTGGAGAGTCCTAATCAATGCCAAATCATCCTTGTGTAAAAACCTTTAACATATGCAATCTTCTTAATGCACAAACTTTTTTTCCTCCTATACTGTCCTTTTGATCTCATTTCCCTTCTGCTGCTGTCTATTTCTATTCGAAGTTTTCAAGTAAGAAATTTTTGTCTGTCCTGCTACTAGTCTAATAATAATTAATCAAATGTTATTATTTTATTACTATCCTACAGATAATGTTTTATCTAGTTGTATAATTTGACACTAACCATTCAAAACCAGATTAATGAAAAATCTATTTTATCTAACAATAAAAGGTAATTTTTCATTAATATGCAGAACATTTTGCATTTTTTCTACAATAATTACTTAATTAACCTTTCAAAACTTAGATTTTTTTTTAATGAACAACAGTATCAGGCATTGTTAGATCATTTTGCTGGCTTTTATAAAAGATAATGCGTACTCTTCCTTTGCGTGTTCAGTGTAAAGTAATTGTAGCTATCCTGTGGTTTTAAGAAATGTTCATCCACCATAAACAATGTATTTCAGTTTATGAAAGACATACCATATATGTCACTTTCTGTTTAGTGTGTGCCTATTCCAAGATACCAAAGGAGCTGAAGTAGGTTCATAATGGATGTTGTTGTTTGCTTTAGGTAAAACAAATACGTTTTTTTGATCCTGTGTGTATGAACAGAAAATGCTGTGTGACAAATCCATAGATAAAAGACATATACAGCTGCTTCTCAGTATTTCAAGCATGGTGCAGAGCAAATAACTAATCAATTTTCTTTTAGATCAGTAACAAGTAATGTATTAATGAGTAAAACCTGTTTCACAGTTACGTGCCATATGAAAATTCATCCTCTGGAAACATAACTCGGTTGCTGGACAACATGCAACCTTTCTGTAACAGCCAGTGTTCTATTTCCAGTATCATGTTAAGCTATTGATAACTAGCTCAAACACTCAAATATCTTACGTGACTGAATCAACAAAACCATTTGCAGAAAGTCTGTTACTCCGTTGATTATAATCCAGAATTCAGATTTTTTTATTTCTTATGCAATGATTAAAAAAAAAAGAGGAAAGAACAACAGAAAAGCAGACCAATTTCACTCAAATTATGATAAAAATGTAATTTAATTCTTATTTCTCAATACCTGTTACTGACAGGTAACTATTAGGTGCTGCATCAGAATGGAACATCCCACATAGTGAAAATGAAATAGATTACTGCTTGATATATCAAAAATCTTGAAATTTTTTGTGTTTTGACTTCTTTTCAGTATTACAGTATCTTTACCCATATATGTGATAGCTATGAATTTTTAAGTGGGCTTATTTACTATGAAATTATTTTTGGAGTTTGTACCTTCCCTATATGAATCTTTTAAAAGCAAGAAAGCTGTTACGTTACTGTCTACATAAAAATGTTAATACATTTTTAATTCCTGTGCAGAGTCAACATAAATATCCAGAATCATAGAATTACAGAATATACCGAATTTAAAGGGACCTATCAGGATCATTGAGTTCAGCTCCTGGCCCTACACAGGACATTCCAAGAGTCATATGATGTCTGAACGTGTTATCCAAATGTTCCTTGAACTCTGTCAGGCTTGGTGCTGTGATCACCTCCATGGAGAGCCTGTTCCAGTGCCCAAGCACTCTCTTGGTGAAAAACCTTTCCCTGATATCCAACCTAAACTTCCCCATGCCGTTCTCTGCTGTTTCCTTGAGTCCTGTCACTGGTAATCACAATAAAACATCATCTCTCTATAAGCGGAGTACATGGGTGTGAGTTTAGGTCTTAGATTTGCTAAAGAAGAATGTGAAAGGTAGTTGAGATTGCCTTTGTCTCTGGTATGTCTGCAGTAGCAAGTAGATCAGCAGAAGCAAGCTCTGTACTATGAAACACTTGGTGTTCATGTCCGCACAAGTCACATTTTAATAGTGGGGAAGGAGGGGGGATAAACTTTAGGCTATCCTATAATCTCTGGCTGATTTGCAGCTGGTGTGCATTGGAACTGCTCCTTCTTTCTGAAGGAGCTCCTTCCTTTTGAATATCACCTGAAAGGATTTCACTTCAAGTGCTCCATAGCAGCTCCATGGTGCCTATCAAAATAGAGTAAATGGGGACAATTGGCAGCTCAAAACTGCTTTCCTGATACAAATTAAGATGCAAATGTAGGCACATATACTGTGTCTCAAAAGCCATAATCAGGCCATAATCAAAAAGATAGGAAATGGCTCTTAAAAGACAATAGGACCTAAGAAATGGCAGGTCTAAAGGAAAACTATACTTACTGTGGATATCAATGTACAAAGCCAATGAAATTAAATGAATGCTGTAACCTGATCAGAAGGTATGTGATGTAGGAAAAAAAAGACACCTCTTAATACTGTAGCTAAGGGACATTATTTTCTTCATAATATCAAGAAACAAATGGAATTAAAATGCAGCATTCACTGGTCTTTATACAAAGAAAGTCTGTCAAAAAAAAAAAAAATACTGAAAACTCACAAATATTCAGCAAAAAATTCTGTGTAGGGACAAAAGACAAGACAGATGTAGTATGTTTCATTCAAAAAAAATAAGCCTTTATACAAGCTTGTACAAGTAGAGGGACTGGAGGATTTGAGAAAAGATACAGTTTGCAGAACCATCTGCTGCTGAAACAGTGGATTTACAAACTGAAATTTTCTTGAGTTGCATTGGAAAAGAGCCCTTTTTCTTCTCACACACTTTTCATTGCAGTTACATGTGTAGCAGCATGATATATGAGGGAAAGAATAATAAAAGAAGCGGGAAGCAAAGAAACTGCACAGATGTCTTCTCCCTGCCCCTCGCCCTGATTATTCCTACATGTTCTGCTGGGACATTAGAATATCTATGAATTCATTGGTGAGGATCTGTGCCATCTAATGAAGAAATCCGATTCACAAAAGGAAGACATTCTTGCTATTTGAATGGGAAATTCCCACATAGCAGAACACTTGTTGCCATCTAAACATAATACAATAAATAGATGGTGTCCACTTTATTTATTGAGCAATGTGTTTACTGTAATGCACTTGAATACATATAAATCTGTACTAATAGTTTTTTACTAGGTGCTACTCTTGACTCAATAGGTAGGTGTTAACATTGATTTAGTAGATTAAATATCTTATTCAGCAGATAATTCACATGTTTCAACAGGTTAATTCAACCCATGAAGTATCTGGCAGTGTTTATTTTTTCCAAAGGTTGTTTTATCTACTTTAGGATGAACTTAGTTTCGTTCCCTGTATGGCACGTTACTTTAAGTGCAAGTTAAACATTTTATCAGGAATGTATATTGTAAAGTGTTCATCTAAACATATTTATACAGTCTTTCTGAATTTCAAGTGAAAGATTATTCCCTTATGAAAAATTTTGTGTTTAAACATTATTCTTCTATTAATATTAGTTTTTGTTCAGTTTTCATACTGAAATTTCAGAAACAAAAAAGATCTTTTTCTGTTTTGCTTTTTTTTTTTAACTATTTCATACTCAAAGGATAACAAAACATAAAAGCAGAATAGGGAAAAGATACAGGTTTCCAAATATGATGGTTCATCTTTGAGAAATGGCTTTTTGTTTGGTTGGTTTTTTTCCAGTTCTTTTATATCTTACTGGTTGCACAGCAGAAACTAATTTAAAAGAAACTTTGACAATAAAGCAGACAGAGGAGAATTGGCATGGAGAAATATGAAGAAGAAAGAGTAACGAGAAATTAAAGAGTAATATGGTGGTATTGGTTGAATATCTAAGGACAGACTGTGGAAGAACATGTTACAACATACTCCTGAAGTAAATGTTTTGGCAATAGGCAACATTTAAGTTCACAGGAACTGTATCAAACATGAATGCAGAGAACAGTCACATTTCATAGTAATGTGTGTCAGAGCTAACAAAGAGCAGGTCTTTGAGGAGGCACCACAAACATCCAAGGAGGTCCTTGCCCTGTCTGTCACACCTCCATCTAGTAGTCCTTTCTAAGAGGAGTCTCACTATACAGAAGTAAATGTAATCTTGGGTAGAGAATGGACTGGTTATGAATCTTTCCTGGAGTCTTAACAGTAGATTTAGATGGATTTTAACTGCTAAAATAATGAAATCTGCTAAGCAGGAGTTGACAAGTAGGATCCTAAATACTCAAGCCGAAGTCCATCATAGCTAGACACATGCCTCTTTTTACACTCATCAAGTGTTCAGTGTTTTGTACCTGTTTTTCCTTTCACACATTATACTACTGATGGCAAGACATAACCCTGTAGTGGTAATCATAGGTCTTTATTTTGTTTAACTTAGAGATTTCCCTGAAAGCTACTACTCCATGTAACTTGAGCATCCCGTGGTGGCAAATAGTCTTTTGCTTAATTGGACTTCTATTGTTTCTTGTTCTAAATTATAATTTCATTTCTTCATTGCAGGTGTTTAATCTTGTTTTATTTTGCAATTATTGTTTTATTTATATTTTAGTTATATATTTAGTATTTTCTAGGTATAAGAGAAAGTTGGACAGTTCTGGAAAATACCAGAAAAATACCAAAAACATCAAACAGCACTAGGAAGATACAAAATATTAAATAGGTAAGACAAAAGAAGAATAACTGCTGAACTGTTGTAAATAGGCTATAAGATTTTAGCCTTTCAATCTTATATTAGGTTATCCTAACTTTACATTTCACAGTCATTATATTGAGTATTGACTATACTGACTGCTTTTATTTACATCTGAATGGATTCATAAATTAAGATGCAATTTTTGCACCTCTAACCCTAATCTTTGTAAGATGCCAAAATTAGATTTTCCTAGACAAAATTATTTCATTTATTGAAATTGATTTTGGATGTTTTTTGCCATTGACTTTTTAACAACTGTGTTAAAGAAGTGTAAATATGAAGTTGATATACAATGCTCTTGATCTACATTGGAATGGGTGAAGTTTTACCTTTGTAATGCATGACTAAAGATATTAGAGGTAAAGAAAGCATGAATATCAATCTGTTTCTGTACTCAAAATGACCCCTGGTTTTATTAGTAATGGAATCTAAGTGACATCATCTTTTGACAGTCATGATCTTTAACCCAGTTTGATCTAAACCAGACTCCTTTGGAATGATATCATTAAGGTAAATCCCTGAAAGAAGAGCAAACCATTTTATTATATACCATTTACAGGTATTAAGTTACTGGGAATGATTTCACTGATTTTTTTTCCTTATAAAGGACAAACAATTTCAAGATTGCATGTTAATATCAAGATACAACTGAACTTCCAATTTTTTGCATCTGTATTAGATTTAATCTTCTTAAATAAATTATAAGTCCTCACATCTTTTAAAACATGATTCAGAAGTCACTGAAGTATTTCTTATGCGAACAGTGCAGTGCAAAACATATTATTATACCTAATTCTATTAAACAATTTTGAACTGCAATTAAAAAAAAAATGGGTAACTATTTTATACAAGGAGTCTCATTCTTTCCTCCCTGTCCACTCTAAACCCATTCCATCTGTCCTGTGAATTCATGGTTCTTTTCAGTAACCTGGCCATCCTGGGATTGTTCTCCTTTACTGTCACATATTGACAAAGAATATAATGAATTATCCAAGGTCTTTTGTTATGTATCACAAAAGATTATTTTAAAAATTGAACACTGATAATAAATTAAGAATGGTAACTTTTGCTTTGATACTAGAGAGAAAAGTATTGTTCAAAATACCCACTTAGGCAAGGAAAGTTATGAGCAAAAGATGTGCGATTTGATTGTGATATAAATTTTTGCTCTTGATTTTTTCCATTATTAAAAACTTTTAAGTCACTGAATGGAAATGAAAATAACAGCTGAACACTCTCAATAGCAAAAATGCACAAATGCACTTTGAAAAGCATTGCTGCTACCAAGAGAAACATTATCTTTCAATCAATTGATTTGTTTTGTCAATGTTTTTCCCTGAAAGCAGGGATTGCATACAGACAGTCTTATAGTGGGATTATCTTGAGCTTAACCCTGATATTTTTGGTAGCCTTACTTTTGTTTTTATCTTCCAGCCAGGTGTTTCCAATAGTTTTGACTGTAAGATAACCCAATAGCTGGTGATTAATGTAGCCATCGTAAAGAATATAAACAATCCCGGAAACAGAACTCAAAGTTCAAATATGGATGCTAACAGTAATTGCTTTTAACAAGTGCAAGGAAGAAGTGAGAGGAAACCTCGTATTGAATTTTGTGTTGCCAAAGAGCAACTGACCAGTGATAACAGAAGCATCAGAAACACAGAGTGCAGAGAGGTAGCACTTTGCACAGGAAGTATCATGAAACAGCCCATGTCAGCCCAGTAGTAATTGGGCCTTTGAAGTTTCAAATGTGAGAAGAGATGAACATTCATCTTTAAAGTGTGCTGAGTCTCAGGGATTACTTTTGGTTAAAGAAGGAATGTGCAGTTATTTGAAACCTGACCCTGAGGTCTCTAAAAAGTTTGGCTTAGGTTGTGCTAGACCTGACCTTGTAAATTTAGACAGCTGCTAGACTACTGCTAGGAGCAAATTATTACAGCAATTGTGATTTTCATGACTAGCATAAAAGCAAAGGGCACCTATTTAAGACCTGTGAGGTCAACTTTCACATTTACTACATTGCAGAGAAGGAGAAGCGGTGCAGTCTCGCGAGAATAAAGTACTGTGAAGAACTTTGAGATTCTGTATAAAGCTGGAGGAAAAAGAAGAAAAACACAGATAAATATAGCAGTATAGTTCTTTCTAGATATGAGTTATCCTGGCAAAAAAGATATTCTCTCAGGATATTTTATTTTAAAAATATTCTCACTTACAAGAAAGTATTTAACGAGAATGCGTCAAATATTAAAAATATATAGCAAACCTTGAAGTCATAACAGGTTTTAAATTTTATTATTTTGCCTCTGTTTTTAAGAAAATAAATAATTAGTTGAAATGAGTTTATCAAAACTCAATGGATTTTCTTTTTGAGCTTGTTGCAATTGAAGACTGGATATATAAGCCTAAAGATATGATTTTGTGGTCACTTTATTTAATGCCATATCAATCAGAGATTAAAATAATCCATTTTTTATTTGAACTTTGGAATGGTTTCTATTTGATCTATTATTTTGAGTTGTTTGGGTGATTGTAATCCTGTAGTTTTATTCACATGAATTAAAATAGCTGACAATTATTTCTTTATGTGAGATTTTAGAATTTCATGTGGAAGCAAGTATTTTTAGTTTTTTTGCTCCACTTTTTATTAAAAGAACAAAATTGCTGCTATGGTTTTTAGCCTGTTCACACATCTGCATACCATTTGATAATGTACTTTCCTAAGAACATTTATATTTGATGGACCCAGAATTCAAACACTCATGATTATTAATCTTTCCTTATTGGAAAATTTGGTTTATTTACACCTTTGTGACTCAAATGTTTATCAGCAAACCACCTGAATTCAGGAGAAAAAAATCAAAAATTTATTTTGCATGTCTGTATTGAGATGTGATAGTTTCACAGAGATATGTGGAATCCAAAAAGATATTGTGCTCCAAAATATTGAAAGCTTATTTTAATATGCTTAATATTACTATAATTTGGAGCGCATACTCATAAACTTTGTTTTGCTGAATACTATACTCATCAGAAGAAGAGCCTACAAAAGCCAGGTAGAAAAAGAAGCAGCAAATCAGATTTTACAATGAGTGATATTGGTTATGTTCAGGTGTTTGTTTGGAGTATCACATTTTAAAGATATTTTGAGGAAGAACTCACTGACGGAGAAATTGGGAAGGTTAGGAAAAAAAAAACCTAAAAAAAAGTGATGGCAGACAGTCATAAGAGGATAGGCATTAAAAAAAAACATGGAATTGATGAGTACCTGAGAGAACAAGGAGAAGAGTGAATATTAGTAGTCTAGGAAGATGCCATTCGGCATTTGAATGAGAGTGGTTTTGACTGATGGCAAAGTATAGGATCTTATTTGAGATGCTCTACAATAGAGTGCATTTGAATTTGTGTATAATATAGAACTTCATTTAGCTCAGAGGTGCAAGACAGATGGACCACCTGGGCAAGCAGATCAGTAAGCTTCACATATATGCAAGGAGAAAGAGCCACAGGAGTTTTAGAAGTGTGGAAAAACAATAAAATGCATAAGAATGAACTCAGGAAGGATCAACAAATGTTCTGGATTCACTATGAGCTTGTAGAAGAGTGTTTGGTCTTGGATTTTGTCAGTTATTATTTAAAATGAATCAGTGAGCCCCTATGTGCTGAAGGTTGAGAGAGATTTGAGGAATAAACCAAATACCACAAATGATGATGTGGACAGGGCACATGAGTTCTAGGAAGAAAAGCAGACCTGTTTAGCCTGAACATAGACCTGCTCATTAGATAAATTCCAGAGCTGAAGAAGAATATGACTTTAGATATTTTTTTAGACATTCACTAATGGCAAGTGCACCATCAGAATAACAGAGTGCAAGAATGAGCACGATGGCTTGCAATTGTAGAGTAGACCTTGTGATACAAGAAATGGTAGGTGAATGAAGGACAGAAAAAGGTGAGAAACAGTAAAGATCATGTTTTAATCATAACCATAAGCTCTTCTTTGCCTTTGCACAGGATCAGCAGTCATCTCTTCAGCTTTTAGATCTATTAATACAGACAGGAATATTTTTTTTATTTATATTGTGACTTTTAACCCTCTGGAGTTAAATGGAGCTAAATAAATCCTTTCGTATCCTTTATGTTTTCTAGAACTGGAAGGCTTCCTGCATGTCTGTTCTTAATCCTCTTCAGGTTTCAACAATTTTTTAAAGGTATGTGAACAGAGGTTAAGTTTTTCAAAATATTTCTTTAGTCTATATTCAGTCTAAGGTCACATCACTACATATTATTATGTTCTTGGTGCATCAAATAAGTCTGTATATTGTAGCATCGTCTGAAGTTTGAAAAACTTATTTTGCTTTCTTTCCTGTCAGCGAGGCTTAAATTGTTTTGGAATTCACATATTTTGGATGATATACTGAAGAAAGTTTATGGCACTCAGTAATCTTTGGAAGAATTAGTTCATTGACATTGCTACCAAAAGATTTTAGATGGTGGTAAATATGCATTTAGAAGCCTCACTTGTCAAAAGAAGTTGTTTGGTACAAGAAGCATGTATTCCTGCTGCCACGTAATTTTGCTGTTGGTTCCAAAAGCAGAAATCAATGCTTGCTCATTAGGATTACCCACATTGACCCCTACCCTGTGCTGTTTGCTGACTTTTTTCTGTCTAAAAAATATTAAACCTCTTTGTTGAGCTTACTCCCTCTCTTCTACTAATGAATTTATAATTTTAGTATTTCCTAAATGTTTTCTATTTGTAAGTGACATTAAGTATTGTATATTCTGCTGTTTCTGGCTGACACTTCCCACATAGCCCTTTCATTCTCATTTCAGTAGTGTAACAACATTGTTCACTATATTTTAGTTGTCAGTGGAGATGAAAGTTATTCCTGGCAAAATCTGCCATGGAGTTGGCAGTCATAGAACAACTGACATCAAGCACAAGTCCCTTTCTGCCAGGATTTTGTATGGTACTGACTGGAATAATGTCAGGTTTTTGCATGCCACCCGCCTCTGGTGAATACACAATAGGTATGCTAGTTGGACATCTTAACACCCAACACTAGGGCTGATAGTTGTAGTGGAATATTTTTAAAAGTCAATGCATTTTCTTTGTGGTTGATTATTTGCTCTTCTACCTATAGAAGAGCACATGTACTGTATATATTTCTTTATAAAACCTTATAAAATATTGTAAAATAAAACATAAAACCTTATAAAATAAAACACTAAGATGTAAAGTATTTTTAAAAGTATTTTTTAAATCCTTAAAAAATATTTATGTAATCTCACCTTTACAGGCATCAAGCTCTTCTAATGACTTTGTAAGAGATGGAGATTGAATTTTTTAGAAAGGAGTTCAGTCTATCTTTAGATATTCCACAGTTTAGGACCCACATGGTTTCATTCAAGTGGATCTTGTAATTTTCTTTGTTAAATGCACTAATCCTGGTGAGCAGAACCCAAATGCAAAGCTAACTTGGTCAGGCATTGTCAATAACCCTTTATGGTAATGAATATCACTTTAAATTGTGTCCACTCTTAAAGCAATGTGTTGTGTAGAGTGAAAGTTCTTGAAGATGGAGGAGAGACATCGATAGAAACATCTTAAAGATGTGCTGGTAAAAGAGGTGAGATTACAAGAGCCAGAAAAGCATGGCACCCTGAAAAGCAAGTAAAAATATTTAGGATTAGGGAAAACATTACTGGAGTTTGGGTGGAAAGACATAGAGGAATTTATCAGCAAGGATCTTCTAATAATTTCAGAGAAGTATTTTCTCCTGGAATTTTTCTTTCTTGTTTGGTTTTATGTCTGAAGTTCTAGTCTTATTAAAAAGAGGGATTTCTGTGTTTCTTCACCTCTGAAAACTGACTCCAAAATTACCAAAAGAAGTTTCCAAGCTCTTTTAAGCTGTCCCAGCTTGACTGATATTACTTTTCCATTGGAGCAATCACTGTGCTATCAAATATCTCATTACTCACTTAATCTTAATTTTAGTGATGTCAGGCTCCAGTTGCAATTTATGCATCTTCTCAACATTAAAAAATGGGAAGGATGTGTGTGCTTGTGAGCATACTGACTAAAGTGCTTTCAGTAGACTGTAGTTGGTATGTCCGACAAAGAATACTGAAATTAAAATATCATTACTAAATTGTATCTGTACAGCAGTACCATAGTGTCACTAGTCTAGTCATTGTTTATGTCATCACTCAGTGCTTACTAATGGATTTTTCCAACTTTTACCCTTGATTGGCTGAATTGATCTTGATTCAACTCTAGGAAAAAGATGGAAATTATGGAAATTACAACTGTTTAGGAACAGGCAACAAGAATTCCCACAGAGAGTGCATGAAGCACCTGAGATCTCTCAGTGGTTGACTATAATGCTATAAAGTGGTTACTGTAGTAATAACATTACTTCAATACTATCACTGAAGCATTTTGAAAGTCTTTTTCATGTATCCAGGGCCAGTTCTAAGTGATCTTGGTTGTTCTTTCACGTACTTTGCACTTTTGTGACTTATGTTCTGCATTTTCCTACACATTGAGAGACAGCGTTGTTTTGCCAAGTAAACTATATATGACCCCCTCCCCCATCAGTTATTAACACTATGCTAATTTAAAGAAATATTATTCGTTACAGTTTTGCTATTTATACAACACCTGAAAGCATGTTTACATTGCTCCATTTCAAAAGAAACTCACTGCTCTATGAAATACTTGAGGTTGTCTCAAGTCCGGTCAGGGCTCACATCATTAAATAAATATCAAAGCAAACAACTGAGTTTTGTCTTTGATTGGAGAACTTCAAGGAATAAATATGCCAGTATACTTCAGTCCTGCCATAACTCTACCATGATTGCTTATATGCTTATGAAATGAAACAGTCTATTAGTACAAAGTAAATGTTGAAATTGCAAACCAATATTTATCTCAATCATAAGCCAAGTTGTTTCTTTTCCAAATGAAACATGTTTACAATTGCATCTGCCTGCTGTGACTGATAAAGCTTGATAGTACTTTTGCTAAGTGTGTCTCAAAAGTTTTCCATGGATGTTGACTTTGCAACCTCCTGCAGGCAGAACAGCCATAACATAAGCTACCTGTAAAAAGGAATGAAGTTATTTGTTGGTAATTGTATGCTAGCAATCTGAATATTACAGACCTTTTAAAAAAAGCAGGTTTGCTTGTATTTATTGCAAGAAGAAATTCTATTGGATTTCTATCACAAATAGTAAATGGTAAAACAATGGCCTAATTTTTAAGGTGCAAATGGATTTCTACTAATTTAAATTATTCAATTTTGCTTCCATGTAGAATTTCTGTGCAGGTCTGGGTGAATGAAACTGACACTGCTGTTACTAATAACCCACAAATGTGCACAGAAATGTGGACAAGACTGCTATACTATGTCCTATGGTTAAGGACTTCTTGTGAATTTTGGAATGGTAAGTTTCTTCCACTTCTTTTTTTTTCTTTTTTTCTAAATAATCTTGCTACTTTTAATGGCTCGTTTTGCTTTTCTAATTAAGAAAACTCCCAACGACATCCTTTCTGGTGGCTCCAATACTCATTTGAAGCTGAGGGAAATATTTTTATTTTACATTTTAAAAGAAGAATTAAGAATATGAAACTTACCATTAAAAGGATAGAAAATGTCCTGTTTCATAAAGCTGAAATTGCACCAGGAAAACTCAATAAAAGGAGAGAACTGGAGGCCTCAAGAGTGTCAGAGTTTTTTCTGGCTTTGCTGGAAGCTGCTTTGACAGGTTCAGATGTTGATTTTGACCTTGGCCAAAACTGTCAAGCCACCTTTTTTCAGGACTTTGAGTTAAGTACATGTTTATAAAGTAAAAAAAATTAAGTGTTTTGGATAGTTTGAAAAAAAATTACTTACCTTCTAGAAGTTCTGTTTACATATTTTTCCTCTTACTATAAACTTTCCAGCACAGTTTATTGCTACAAACATTATCTTTAGCAGTCTTGTAGAATGACTGAATATATTAGTTGGACTGCTCTAAGTCTGATTTTTAACTAACAAAAAAGTACTCCAAAAGTGTAAGAAACAGTGAAAACTACTATGTTTCAGACAGCTTTATAAGTCAATTGCAACTATTCTAACAGCAGCTGCTGAGAAACTTCTTTGAATTCTTTCGATACCATATCCTGACATTACAGATTCTGTCATTGTGATATATCTTGAAGTGTAGAGTAAAATATAGTACAGGCTTCTTGCATGGTATGAAAAGTTTCAGTTTTATGACTATACTGTTATTCAGCCTTTCATCTGCAGTGCAGATCAACATTTCAGAATTTATTACATACATCTGTCTGAACTCTTGCTGCTCAGTGGGGAAAAACAGCACTTGAACATAGGAAACTGAAACTCCAGTTCTGGCAGGTTTTGTTCTAAGATTCTAATCAGAATATATCACAATCTTGTTTGAAGCAGGTGAGCTAAAACAAAATGAAACAAAATGAAAAAAAAACCCTAACAAACAAAACTACCATGTTTCCCCTTTTATAAAATTAACAGAAAAGGCATTTATTTTCCTTAGAAATAGTATGGTTTTACATGATTTTGATTCTCAGCTCAAATAATCTTTAATTGCTTTCCAATGAATGTCTGAAAATCATCTGAAAATCATCTGTAAAGCTGGCATTGCCATCTTCTATTTTTTAGCTGTTCTTGAAAAGGGACCAATATTGAAGAAAACGTAAATTAGGTAATTAAAATCTAAAGTAGAATTTTCTACTCTGGCTTATTCTTTAAACTTCTATATGTTTCTGGGAGGTAGGCTAAAACATTCCAGATAGCTTAGCATCTACATAAAAAACCCAGGCGGCTGTGTAAAGAATAAGGAGCTTACATAGAAATTAAAGGAAAAAAAATATATTTATTCATTCCTCAACTTAATAAGAATATTGGATGGAAATAAGAAGGCAGAGATGCAGATGGAGGAAAAATGCAGAGTTGAGACAGAGTCAACAACTGAACTACAAGGAGTGAAAACAAACAGCTTCTAAATCAGAATCTGCTGGTTTGTATTTGTACCAAGAAAAGCTTTTGCACCTACATCTTTTCCTTCTGCTGTTGTACTGGCTTCAGCTCTTAATGGAAAGCAGAGTGTTTGTATTCTTGATAAAATACCACTGAGGAATTGTCTTCTGCAGCTTGCATAGATGGGGAAGAGCACAAGAGACAGAGAATAAATCTCTAGGAAGGCAGGCGGTTTGGATAGCAGGGACATTTTCTTCAGTTTGCCTCTGTTTAGTCAATCATGAATAGTATTTCTCAATGCTGTATCTTTTCTATTCAAGAATTTTTTTCTCCTACCTCCCCCTTTCCCTCCACAGAGCTATGATGCCAATCATGTGGTAAGAGAGGTTTGGTATAACACCTTTCTTCAGAGTTCCTTTTGTAGGCCACTTTTGAGGGATTTTGTTTTAATTCCATACATCTGGTCTCTAACAATACATTTCTATATTAACTTTATTTTTAATTGATGTGTATTCTGTCCCATAACTGACATGATTCCTTTTATTCCTCCTTTCTCTCACTGAACATCCTAGGTTTGACAACAATATAGCAATTGATTTCTTCACTTTTCTTCCAGATCACCCTGATCTCCTTTCTCGATCACCTCAGATAATTGTCTTCCTTCTAGGTCCAGATTTCTCTTCCCTGTCCTTGTGATATCACCCTTCTTTGCATACAATATACAGATCATATCTGGATAATGAATTATATTTATTTTTGAACAATAGCACTGATGCTGTAGTGGTTACCTGCCTAATTACTAATCTGTTTTCCTCATGTGCACACGATCATTCCTGTTTGAAATATTGCTTTCATAATACATACTTACGTCTCTCTCTTCTGCTATTCAGAAGTACTCAGAATGGAGTTCAGTCCACCCACCTGATGTGTGTTTCCACATAAAATTCAGCTCACCAATGGCTCTAATTTAATTCTTTCTCCTCTTTCTGGTGTTCATCTAAGCACCATCATAAAGTTACTCTTTCTTCTATACCATTTCAAACACTGAAACACCATTTCCAATTTTAAATGTCCCATTTAACTCCAACTCTTTCACATTCTGTAGCAACATATAATGAAATAATTATAAATCTGACATTTAATATATTAGGTAAGGATTTGTACAAACCAAAATATGGCATATATTCATTGCAGGAATACTGTGACTTAAATATGTGTAAAAATAAGATAATTCTGTATGTGAAATCCCATTGAAGGAATGTTTAAGTGCCTTTTATCTTTTTGTCTATGAATCCTAGCAGATTATTTCATAAACATTTCAATTTGCCTCTACAATAACACAAGTTCAAAATATGTTTTCTTTCTTCTGAAATACAGGACTACTCTAAAAGTTTTATAAATTACTATCTTCATCTTTATTTTGAATGTAAACGTTTCTTCATTTTTGCATGCATCATCTTTTCAATGTCTTTCTCAGGGACTAACTAATAATCTAATGCAGAAGATGTCCAGCTTTGTTTAATTCACATTTTTGCAGTCAGCTTACATGACATAGTGCCCTCAGCCTGTGAGCAGGATTCAAGAATACTAAGTGCTGAACACTTAAGAAATATAATCCCAGGGGTCCAGATATGTCCCCACCAGGGAAAGCTGACCCTCTTTTGCAGTTTAAATAGTTATTCCTGAATTTGTGTCCTGCATAATTTCCCGCGCTTATTTCTAAAAGAACAGCTAAAATATGCCCTTGTTTTATTGCAATTTTCTATTTGCTGATGGAAGGACATCCAGATGAATTTATATGGTCATCATCAGACTTGAACAGGGTTAATCTGCTTAGGCTCAGGTGAGTTCATTTTAGTCTTGATTCACTTCATTGCACATCTATAATGGTTATTAACAGGCTTAAGGACCTTTGGGAGCTTATGGATAACAATGCAGCACCATGGAAGGTGGGAAATCATTATCCTCATAAGACTGGTGTAATAATTTGCAGTCACACACAGTTTCTGTAGTAATCCTTGGGGCTGAGATAGGTCACTAGGTCTTTAAACCTTTCATCAACTTTATACATTTTTTGCTCTTGCTCTTTAATTAATGAATATATAGTAACATAAAAGTAGATGTAAAGAGTTTAACACATAAGAGTTTAACATGTAAGTTTGTTCAAGCATCACTGGCAAATTTTACTGGCTGCATATGTATATTCATTTTAAATACAAAGCTTATTAATTTGTTTTCTCACTATCATATATATCCACTGGCTGTCTCATTATAGTTGATATACAATATTTAAGAATTGGAAGAAGCTCCACTGAATATTTTTAAATTAATGGTAATTTCAGATAATATTTCTTAGAGTATTCATTTAGTTCAAACTTTCTATTTAGATAATAACAGGTGTGAGAATAATTTTATATGTAAAAGAGATGCTTATTCTTTAATTTTTTTAAATATAAGTCCAAATACTGGAAATAAATGCATATGTTAATATTATAATAAGTTATGAATATATAATATTCAAAACACATATGTTTTCAATACCATGTTTTTCCACAGTTGTTCAAATAATTGGTTATGGTAAGAGGATATTGTACACTTTCTAAGAGAGCAGAGGTTGATAGGAGGTTGAATGAGGTTCTGTAAGGTTGAAATTCAGAGTAATCTTTAAACTCTGTGTTTTTTCATGCAAACAGCAAACCAGCTTCTTTAATATGTTAAATTTTGTAATGAAACACCATTTCCCCCTCCGCCACATTCATGATATTCTTTTCTTCTACATAAGCATAAGTCATTACTTTTAGTCTGAGCAAGAGTAGCATTAAATATGAATTAATAGAATAATCAGTTCAGGGGTTTTATAATTACCAACTTATTTTTTTAGTCAACTTATTGACCTATTAGTCAATCTGAAACAATACGCTGTAGGGCAGATGGCATCTGAGACTGTATCCAAAGCAGAGTTACCTGGGTGAAATTGCAGGCCCACAAAGGCTCTCAGGCCCACAGCCCACTCCGTTTCAGAAACATCAACGTAGTCCCCTCATTTCTCACTCAGAGAACGGAAGAGGTCAGAGTAGTTGCAACTCCTATCTTATTTGGTGTTGTCTGGAGTGTTTTTTGTAATTTAAGACCAGAATCAATGTCCTTCTCTCCCTAAGTGAAACCAACTGTTTCATATTGTACTACTCTGAAAAGTGTCTTTTAGCTCCTTCTAGGGAGCACATTATTAGTGAAGATGGAGGCAGACATGTTACTCTCCTTTTGATGCTGTGTCCTAAAGTAACAAAGAAGTCAAGGGTTTAGAAAGAGAATATGCAAAAGAGGAGAATAACCCAGTGTAATTAGGAGATGCAGGAAAGAGAGGAAATGAAACAGCAAACTTCTTAAATTTCAGTACTGGCTCTGAAAAATTAATTTTATGTTGTATGAAATCTGACATATCAAAGAGAATACAGACATTTCTCAGAAGGTTTCCAGAACCTTATAAACTGCTGCTGGTTAGCAACAAAATTTTGAGTTGGGAAAGCCACACAGCTTGTCATGGATATAACGAGTGATTGTAGCCACTGTCCTCTCATATGATCAAACCTATGACAGGACACTGCCCAAAATGAAGATATTCCCCATAATTGTAATGGATGCACGTTTGATCAGTCAAAGGATCATGGTAGCATCTTCCAGAGGTATTGATTGGTGTGTAAGCAATCTACTATCACCTCATCAGACATCATTTTGTCCTGTGAAGGGAGATACCTGAATTTTGAATGAACAGACATGAACTTGGCCAAGAAGGTACAAGATTGAAGGCTGTCATTGAGCAAGAGGGTTTGAGTATCATTTTCAAGTCAGTCTTTCATTGAGCCCTTTATAATTATTTTTATGTTAATACATTTTTTAAAACTGTTTGGCAGCTACTAGACAATCTGAATCAAGGCAGTTTTGCATCTTGTTTTCAATAAGGAAGCCAAAAATTTCTAATGAAGAAACAGTAACAGCCTGCCTTTGGGGGCTGGTGTGTGTAGCATAATCTATTGATTCACTGGAAATTAGAAAGCATGGGTATCTCTCCTGGCTACACTCCAGTGGAATGTGTTAGTTTGGACAAATCACTTAGCTTCCGTGTGCTTCACTTGCTCCATCTGTAAAATGGAGATAATTATGGTATATGCCTCTCAAGGATGTTACAGTACTTAATTAGTGAATTTTTAATTCCTTGGAGGCCTTCAGAGGAAATATATTATATGTTAAATATGTCTAAAGTATATTCAAATAATTTAAAAATTATTATAATCACTCCCTATTTAAAACATATCTTTTTTCTTTGAAGTTATGGAGCTTTGGGACAAAAATTGAAAGATTCTTAAGAACAAATGAAAAATAGTTTTACCTGCTTCTCAAGTGCTTGTTGGTCAGCTGGTGACTTTAAAGGCAGTGTTCATTCATTGTAACAAAAAAAAGAAGATTATAATTGCTTATATATTCCAATATGTTGTGTGAAAGTGCTAGAGACGGTGGGAAAGCAACTAATTTCAAGGAACAGTCGTAGAATCACAAATCATAAAATGGCCTGTGTTGGAAGACACCTCAAAGATCATGTAGTTATAACTCCCCTGCCATGGACAGGGGAGCCTTTCACAGGACCAGATTGCTCAGGGCCCGTCCAACTACAGCCAAGGGCGAGACATTAATTAATGTAGACCAGAAATTGCAAGCAGATTTCTTGGGTAATCAAGTTCCAGAACCATTGAAATATGAAAAAGTGTTCACAAAAAAACCCTAAAATGTTTAGTTTATGATCAGGCAGTAAGTGAAAAGCGTTATACATTGCAGCAGTCAAAGTAACACAGGGCTGTACTCAAACTTTAAGAACTAAAGTTTACTACAGCTGAATAAGCTTTGCAATATGTAGCAAATATTAATGTGGCATTGTGTCATGGTCACAGAAGTAGAACAGGCTCTGTCTCTGCTATGTGCAGTTGGATCTCTGTTATGTGCACAGAACTCGTGTCAAGCCATTCTGTCAGATCTGATACACAGCAAGGAAATAGTGCCACATGAAGGAAGTTGTTCATACTGCTCTGTGATATTCAGAAAAAGATGATCATGTGTCTTATCAGTTATAAGTTCCTCATGACATTTGCTTTCTGCTTAAGACATATGTACCTGCAGTTTTTATTTTATGGACTGAGCAAGAGTCAGCTGCCTTTTTCAGCTAATGAGTGATAATCAATCTGTGCCTTATAGAGTGTAGTTAGAAAAACTTCATAGAGACATACATTGATCTATATGTTTGACATGGATAGAATTAAATCTCACTCAGCACCTTCTTCTCAGTAGATAGTTGTGGCATCTGGCTTAGTTTCAACCTGGTTCCAGATTAAGTAAATGCAACAAATATCTGAAAATATCTGTTAAACTTTGAGGAACTAAACTTCTCTTTTTCTTCAATTAATCAATAATACAGGTATATACACAGTAGATTTGATTCTCATCTTTGATGTAACATCATATTCTTAATTAGTGTAAAAAACCTGATTCCAAAATATAAATTAAAAAAAACCTAACTGAAATATTCTCTGATGAGTTCTTTCATTATTGCAAAACATTGTTAATGATTGTGTGTACATTTGCATTTTGGTTGAGAACAGCACTACTGCTTGAAAACAAATTCCCTGGCCAAAGCATTTGCTGCAGTTTGATCTGGATTTGTAGAGCAGCTTTACTACATGCAAGTGGATCTCTAACAAGTAAAAACGTTCTGCTTTTGTTGCACACCAAGTGTAACTCCAAACCTGGAGTAAAGGTATAAACATCCACATATGTGACTTGTCCTCCAGATGGCTAAGAGCCATCATGTCCTTACATGGTAAGGACAGTCAGCCCAGGGGACCAAACCAATTTGAGTACAGTGTAAGACCCTGACTGAAAAACCATTTAGATGTAGGAGCTGTAGCAGCAGCTGTTTTGATCTTCCAATTCCTCCTATTGCACTAAACCACTTCTTAGTACCCACATGGCCAATATTATCCTGACAACAAATAATTTTTCATGTAATTCCATTATTTTATTTTGATATGTGAATTTTTGAATCCATAAATGCACACAAATACACAAGTATGTATATAGGAAAACATATGCTGAATACTTTAAGGCAGAACCATCTGTAATTTTTTTTAATAAAAATAAGCAGGAAAAAGTTTTGATGGGTTTTTTTCTCACTTCAGCGATGACATTGTTAAAGTTCTTATTCAGAAACTGCAACTTAGGCAAAAAAAAGCACAAAACTGTCCAAGACTTTCATTGGCTGGAAATTTCTGTAAAATGGATGATAGAAGTGAATTACTGGCGAATGGTAAACCAGCATGCATTCAACTGATGTGTACCAGGATGTTGATTTGCAGTAGCCCTATGAACACTAAGGACATTCCAGAGGACTAGAAGAAAGATAACACCATGCCAGTACTTAAAAGACTAAATGAGCCAACCCACATAATTATAGGGCTGTCAGCATGACATCGATCCCAGAGAAAATAGTAGAGTTACTGAAATGGGACTCTGTTACTAAAAGAATGAAAGGAGGAAAATGGAATGAATACCAATCAACATAAGCATATGGAAAATAGACCCTGTCAAAATAACTTTCTTTGTTCAAGATTACTTCTTTGGTTGCAAAATGGAATTGTGTTGATACAAGCTACCTAGGTTTTGGTAAGACACGACATGTATTCTAAACCTGTATATATGACACATACAGATAGTTATATACATTATTTTTGTTTTAAACCAGGGATTTGAAATTAATTAACACTACACAGGAAAGATCTTGTTTTATGTGTCCTGATATGTAAACACAGAGTTGGCACCGAATGTGTGAGGTTTGAGCTCAGTATCTCAGGTTTTGGTTTTTTTAATTGTTATAATCTAGTCAATATATTGTATCAGTGATGAGATCTGAAATAATTGAGAATTGATGCATTTCTACCATTTCTAGCAGTGGAAAAATTTGAAGAGATAGTTAATGTACAGGATTGGTTACTGCAACAGAATATTCTGTTTATCTCATTTTTGTGAGTGCAAGAAAACCATGGGATGTAGTGTCACTTAAAGAGTAGAACTCCAAGGACCTGCTAAATGTCAGGTAGATTTGATTACTCTCATCACGTCCAGACCACACAAAACAATGGAGTTGGTTTTTATTTTCCAGACATTCCTTAGAAAGAATGGGATGAGGAGAGGCAGGGGAAGCAGTGAGGCTGTGCTCACCGACTACTGGAAGCAAATGCAGGGAATGTTTACATCCAATTACTTTTCTACAGAGAGAAGATTGCTGGCAACCTATTCCATTCCCATCCTCCGTAACAGGACACTTCAAATTATATTTCATGACTCATATCTTTCCCTTGTGGCCTCCTTGATTTTTTTCCCTAGGACTCTTGTGTTCCCTCCCCCTTTAGGGTGTCCCACAACTGACATTTTACCACTTCCAGTGACATCAAAGAGCAGAACTCAGTTGCCCACAAGCTACCTGTGTACTGTACGCTCTTAATATTAAAGAGGTTTACTATGTTCAAAATTTTTGAGGTGAATTCTGTAGGGCTCTGCAGAAAAAACACAGAAGATTGCATGAAGCCCATCCATTAAGTATGTAGCCTGGGTCTTGGAATATGACTCTGAGTTAGTCAAATAAGTTCCTTATGCCGTCTCCAGGAAGAGTTAGTTCCCTTGTAGGGGGATCCAGAAGAAACAGGATACTAAATTATCAGCATGTGAAACACAGAAATGTCTTAAAAGCAGTACTGCACAAATAATTGACTGTGGACATCATCCTCCTTTATTTTCCCTTTTAACTTTTATTTGAGCATTTTCATTTTCTGTGGCTGCAGGCAACAGAATAATGTTTCACAGCTTGAATGTAACCACTGAGTTAGAAAAGCAACTTAATTTTTTTTTTTTTAATTCCTAAGTAAGATATTATTAGAGGTAAATTGAGCCTTACCTCAAAATTTCTTAGCTTAGTCCACAAAGACACACAAGACTCTTGGCTTATTCCATAGACATTTGATAAAGGAAAGATAAAGTTAGATTTTGGAGAAAGTCAGTGCTGTCGCTGCTTTCAATTAGTGAAATAAAATAAAAAATTTAGAAATTATCAAACTTAGGTTCAGGTTTGCTTGGGCAAGATTCTCAGCTGATGTAAAGCAACGTAGTTTTCCATAGTTACAGTTGAATTCCTTTCTTTCATATCAGCTGAGAATCTGGCAGCTATTATTTATTTAGGCTTTCAGTATGACACGAAACTGCTCTGAGATACTTCTTTTTTTTTCTCATTCAACCATACGCCAGAGTAAAAATGTTTGGTAATAAATTTTTCTTACCACTGGAATTTAGACTAGATACAAATGTAATTTAGCTGGTACTTTATTTTACAGCTCAGGGGATTTGTTGGATACTTTACTTAAGGCAAAAGCATTTAGCTTTATATATTGACACCAGCCGTGCTGTCATCTGGCAAACACTAGAGCACATATAGTACTTAGGAGAATTATATTTGGTAAATAAAAAAGATGTGTAAGTAAAAAATATGTTGATTGTAGTATAGGCTGATATTTTAAGCAGTCACAGATGGCAATGTACTAACTGGTTATTGACAGCAATATCAGCTCTAGAAAGGATTTTGACAGGTCTCATCATACAATGATTAATTACTGTGAGGCACTCCAATTTCCTCTCTTGTTCAGCTCATGTCTCAGAGTAAAATCTGTTGCTCTTATTACACTCTACAACACAGGAAATATCTTCTCACTGCTGTATCCAAGGACCAATCAAAAGCCCAAAAGTCAGTCAAATAAGACTCAGTCAATGCTGGAAAGGCCTTCCCTCAAGGGATTGAGAAAGGAAGGAAGTTAATAAGGCTTTGCTCTCTGTGTTTTAATTTGTTTTAAATGACCAATGGGTAGTAGAGATGAATAGGTTTTCTGAGGAGAGCAGGTGGGTATTAGTCAAGTCAGTTCTTAGATTATGTATAGTATGTATAAAATAATACAGGTGAAAAATTAACAGCTGTGAGAGGAAGCAGAGGATAGTAGAACTCATACCTAAAATGTATACACTAAAAGAACAAGGACAATAATTGAAATAAGAGCTATGTATTTTCCTGAGACTATTCCTAAAACAGAGATATTAGCCATTTGAAGGGTTGCTTCTATGCTACTGGTATTGCATACACAGTGATATTGGCTGTAAAGTTGTCGCTGAGATTTCCTGGAAACGAACCAAGACAAGTCCTGTCTGATCAGTTTCAGAGAAAATATTCAGCAAGTAGCTCTGTCAAGAAGGCTTTTTACAGTGCAATTGGTTTTACTAAGTCAAAGGAGATTCTATATTGTGAGAATACTGAAAATTGTTTAAAGTCTAGAAGTTCTCCCTTGCGTGACCTAAAACAATAGGAAGCATGTATGAGGGGTGAACTGCTTTACAGTGCGGAATTCTGTTTAAGATTTTCAGGCTAGCTCCAGATGAGGTAGTAGATCTACACATCTGTACAACTCTGAACAGAAATTCTGGGTCCTGGAAGAAGCGCAGATGCATGATTGCTGCACTGAATTATGCTTTGGCTAGTGCAGTTATGCTGACGTGGCTATGCTGCTTCCAGTGTTAGCCTTATTTTGAGCTAGCTTAGATCCCTGTGCCCTACAGAGCAAACTTATCCACAGTCTTCACCCTTACCAGAATCTAGAAATGTTGACACTTTAAATATACTGCCTGTTGTATCTGCAAAAGAGAGTGGAAATGCTCAGGGATGTATCCAGCAGTAATTAGCAAGCTGTACTCTGAGGTTGGCATTGCTCTTTATTTCTCCTGTCCTTCCTCATAAAGCTAGACATAGGACAATAGACTGCTCAGAACTGTGCCTAAAGTTAGCAAAGGCAAACTCTTTCTTCAGCTCTTTGTGGTTGCATTTTGCATCAAGGTTGAGGATTGGGCTGACTGTCTCATTAAGGTCAAATCTGACTTAGATTGACAAGATGTTAGATGCTGGTGTGTGTGTATATCTATGCTGAGTGTAAAGGTGTTTTCAACTTCCTCTGCAACATAGGATGTGGTTCAGCTTTTGAGAATCCTCAGGGCAGCTCTCACTTCGTCAGTTTTCTAACATCAAAGGATCTTTTGGAATTACTAATGCCTTGATCTCCACTTCTCAGTCTGTAGCACAGAGCTTATTCTGAAACATTTTGGTCTAATTAAAACCTTAGGGTTTGTATGAAACTGAGTGATATATAAGGTTTATGACATAAAAGAAGGAGAAGACCACATGATCATCAGGGCTAGTCACTAGGTGATCTTTTTTTGGAATTATATTCCACAGGTCTTTGTCTTCTCCCTGTGGAACAGAAGGAGGTAAGGATATGATATATATTTGAGAGGTCTAAAGATGTAAGGACCTGTCTTGAATTCCACAGAATTGCATAATCACAGAATGGGTCCATTTGGAAGGGACCATAGTGGGTCACTTGATCCAACCTCCTTGCTCAAGCAGGGTCATCCCAGAGCACATGGCACAGAATTGTGTTTGGACTTTTCCAGAATAGCTCCAAAGAGAGAGACTCCACCACCTCTCTAGCCAGTCAGTTCCAGTGCATAGTCACTCACAGTAAAGTTCTTCTTCATGTTCAGGTAGAACTTCCTGTACATTAATTTCTGCCCATTACCTCTTGTGCTATTGGCTGACACTATCGAGAAGAGTCTGGATCTGTCTTGGCATCCCTGCTTTAGATAATTATAGACAGTGAGGTCACTTTTCAGTTCTCTCTTCTTGAGGCTGAGCAGGCCCAGATCTCTTGGCATTTCCTAAAAATGTTTCTTGATCTTGTTCCTTGCTGTCGTTCCTTGATCAACTTTGTAGCTCTTGTCTGTGCCCACTCCAGGAGTTGCTGAGAAGCCCAGAACTGCACACAGCACTCCAGGTGTTGCCTCACCAGGACTTAAGAAGAAGGATAGGATCATCTTCCTTGAGCTGCTGGCTGTGCTCTTCCTAATGCACTCCTTCATGGCTACAGCAAAAAAAAAATAACTCTGTCCTTGGATGAAACCAGGACAGAAACCTGAATCTTCTCTTGTTTAAATGCTATTCAGTGATCAAGGGTGAAATGTATTTAGTTTAGTGTTGCCTTTTTGACCTGAATCATTGATGAATCATGAGTTACACTGCATGAGTAAAACAGGCAGTTTGATGTGTCTTAATTGTTGGGAGCATAGGAGCATCCCACAAAATCGCTTCATCCAAGGGCACTATTGATATGGTTGTGGAGTGTGGGGTGCAGAAACAGAAGAGCAGGGAAGTAGGTGCTGCCACCCATATGGTCTTGTTTGACATGATTTATTTCAAACCCATAAGAAAGAATACACAGATAGGAGGCACCTTATTCTTGTTAGACATACATGTATAATATCCCACAACTGAACAGAAATTAAAAGATAAGGAAAAAAATTACGCCTTGATGTGCCTGACTCTGTAACCTGTCTGGTCACAAAGGCCCAAGGTCACTAAAGTCAGGCTAACAAGATGCCACCTCACTTGATGATAAGTAAGATGTGTAGGTTCAGACTCCGCTATACAGACTCGTGTATAGTGCAGTCATGGGAAGACTGAATCCCAGGTGAAATGCACATGGCATTGGGGTCTCACAGAGTTCTGCTCAGCAAAGTCACAATAAAAAGACAAGAGGAAAAAAAAATCTATGCTATAACTGATTTCTGAAAATTATAAAGGAAGTAAAATTAATGCTCATGAGTTGAGAGGAATACTATGAATGTTGAAGAATCATGTATTATTCTTAGGGGACATTAGGAACACAACAGGCAGTCAAGTGATTTAAGACAGGTAGAAAAATAAAAGATGTTTTTAACACTAAAAATCTGCTCTTCAGTATGTCCTTCTGGGTCAAACATAGGCCATAGATTTATAGTAAAAATATGGCTTTTCTCTTTTAGGGTGCTTCTTTCAGGTTACTGATGCTGAAAGCTGATGCATGAAATTGCCTAATAGCTGCTTGAACTCAGGCAGTAGTAGTGTTAATGTGGCATCCTTGCTTAGTGTAAATACAACTCCTTACTATAAAAATCGTTTTTCAAGTTTTGCAGTTACTGAATTGCAAAATTGTTGTTGAATTTAGAAATTGTTGTAAACCAGTATGAAATCTGCAAAATCAGTTTACTAATTCAATCTAGTATCACCTTCCCACCCAAACTTCATCTAATAATAGTTTCTGCATTCCTTGCTTTTATTGTGTATTTAAGATGTTGGGTTTTTTCTAGTAACAGTACTTTTAACAATCCAGTTAGAATAGATCTTGTAGATCTGTTTATTTATTGATCTAAAACCTAGACATAAATATGACAATAACATATCAAGTACTTTTTATGTGCAAGGTCTGGAGAGTTACAGGATTTCAAGAGTTATAGCAAACTTTACTTAATTGGAATTATCTATGGGATCTTATTCTCTTGTCTCTAACCCTTCAGGTACCAGTGCTTTTTTATAGGGCCTTACTGCTTGTCTATAATTACTCTTAAATAGCAAAAATAATTGACTAAAAGTAATATGGAAATTATACAATTATCACAACTGTATTTATAAGGTATTGAATATAGGTATGTAATAGTTGAATACCATAATTACCAAATACATAGGTAGATATCTATTATATCAACTTTCATATCTGAATTTTAGAGTTTTTATGGACTTTAAATTCTATTGCTTTACAGTTCTAGTAGTAATATCTTTGTTCCCCAAATGAAATCTTTTATATTAACATTTTTTCCTAAAGCTGAGGTGATACAAACTCTGACCTGTACCATGTGAAATATATCAATAAATATATCAATAAAATATTGATAAAAAGATAATACTTATTTTCAGAAATAAACTGGACCATGCAGACATGCATGTGATTCAAAAGAGAGATAATAGTTGTTAGCTGAAATGTTTTATTGCTTGAAAGCTGTTTTAGAGTAAGAAGAGATGACAATGTCCCTGAGTAGAACAGCATATTTTGAGGAACAAGCCAAAATGAGAGTTTTATTAGTAGAAGAATGAATGTGGTAAAGTTTCCCTATGTATGTTCACACCTGACATGTCTTTTTCTTTTTTCTTCTTTGTTTTCTGCCAGTCTCCAAGTTACACATGAGAAAGTTTCTGGTTAGCATAGTTGTCATGGGGAGACCTCGTGAGGAGATGATGTTATACACAAGGTTTATCAGTGAAAGGAGAATCAGGAAGAGTAGGAATAGTGTTCAAGGGCAGCAGGACTGTTAAGTAAAAGGTATCAGCTCTGTTCTGTGGAGAGATGGATGGTATTTGGGTGAGAGAATTTAGATCTTCTGTAGGAGTGCAGTAATGCTTTGAAATGAGGGTTTTAAAGATAGAACTCCAAAATAAATATATCTTTGACTGGGAGAAATGGGGAAATTTGTGTTTGGAGATTCTTGAAGTATGAATGGACTTTTGGTGTGAAATTTTGAGGTGTTCCCACTAGGCACTCTTATCTCTTAATCTCCCTTTGAAGGGATGGTGACCTATACTCAGGCCCTTATGTTTTGTAGGCTTAACTGTGCCCTCTGAATTCTTAAATTTGAGGAGATTAGCATAACCTTCCAAGTCATGCAAAGGAAAATGAATGCCTGCAGTATACATGTGGGAAGGGTATGTGGTACTTCTGTATCTGTATCATACTAGAGAATGAGAGATTATAGAGCATTTGCTTTGTTACTCAGAACAATAATGTGCAGCCCTGTGTAACTAAACCTGTGTGTTGAGCAAATACACTGTGGTGTGTAAGCAGTGAAGGACTCTAATTATTTTTACAGCCATAATAAATAGGACCAGAAACCCTCAGCTTCTTTCTCCAAATGACAGGCTTCTTTTCTGTCTCTTGAAAGGTAAATGGCAAAGCTATAGTCAGGCCTTAAGTAATATGGTGTCTACACATTCTTCCATGAACTATTGAAGACTTTCTGCTACTGAAAATATATCACGTCTTATGGCCAAGGAGATTTCAATCCATGATATTCAATATGAATACAATCTCACTATCTTGTCCAACTCACCATTCCTGAGCATTTCTGCCATAAAAATGATTTAGGGAAATTCTGTGTGATGCCATGGGTGGCATCTTTTCATTAAATCAAAAGAAGTGAAAAGCACATCAGAGTTTTATGCATTGCACAAAGAAACAGCTAGACCCTCTCAGTAAAATGATGGGGAGCAGGCTGATTGCCATCAAGGATGTAACTAATTGCTGTGTTCTCTGAGGTGTGATAGGATATTGGACTATCAGGCATAATATTAGTCTTATAAAGCTACTGCATAATGCAGCCAGTAGAGTGTGCCACAAAGGTTATATTAAAGGACAGCATGATTTTAAAGTCAATCTGGTGTTCTGTGATGAACCAATGATGTTTCTACAGGAATAGGTTAATGCAAAATCTGGTTCTAGCATGCATGCTTACTGTAACATGCATTTAATACATGTATAGATCTACATGTGTTCCTTTATAAAGATATGAGAAAGATGTAAAGAGATAACTGGAGACATTCTGATTTGAAGTGGTAAAGACAGACATTTTACACCCACTATGAACAGGAAGCAATGCAGGTATTGTACTGGTAAAAATATTCAAATTATGATAAGGAAGCAGGATGAAATAAATGCCACTAAGAGAAAACTTTAAATAAAAGACTCTGAAAACATAGACACATTCTGCAATAACCAAAAAGTATTTTCATTGGCAGCAATAGAAAAGAGAAAAATTGACAAGAGAAATCAATAATATCTGGGCTAATGTTTTTTTTTTTAATTATTAATATTTTAATGGCAGATCATAAAATAATTTTTACAGAGAACTTACACTGGATTGAAGAGGAAAAATGTACAAATTATACACTTCTCTGTGCATATGTCACTTATATTTTATGTAGATCAGACCCCATTATTCTAATTTAGACTCATATTATATTGAGCTTTTAAAGTTTGGTCCCCTTTCCATTTCCAAGTTTATACCAAGTGAAAACCTTTGTAAAACAGACATGAATCTAATTTAGGACAGAGACACCACCACAACACCACAGCCTGCAGTCTGAAAGCATTCTATGCATAACAATACCTGACTGTAATTCTTCATTCATGCAATTTGCTGGGAGATGTTTCTGAAGCTGAATGGTCAACACTTCTTTATTGACCTTTGGCAAGTAAGGTGCTGGGCTATGAGGGGGAAAAATAATGAGGCTTTTATTAAAGATGCTAGAGTTCTTATGGGTTAAGTGGACTGTCACTTATTTAGATAAACTAGGACAATACACTGATCAGAAATACTGGTGATAATAGACCTTACAGCAGCCAGTCTTTAAGGAAATGGATTTTTTCTTGCAAAATGTCAAGTGAAAGCTTGGTACTTAGTAGCTAAAGGATGACATCTTCAATCTGTGCAATAGTTAATAAAAAAACAGGTGGCTTTGGTAAAGGAGTAATAGGAAGGAAGGAGGGATGGAAGGAAGGGTGACTAATGGAACATAATTGTGTATGGATATTGGATATGGATTTTGTTCACTCCACACAGCAACTAGGAATATTTTCATATATGTTTCAAAAATTGTCCTAGGGGACAAATGTCAGTTTCTTAGGATTTAAAAGAAAGTACAGCTGTACAAAACCAAATTTGCTCAACTGGTGAAACCAATGAAAATCCTATTTCTGTGGAGAAGCAAAATCCTGTATCACCTAGTTTCTTATCTCATCCACTTTGCTGTAAGAGAAAGATACATAATTATGTGGCTGCTTGTCCATATAGTTGTGATAAATTGTATTCCTTTACTTTTAGCCTATATAAGAGAGTGCTTTTCAGCAGTTATTTTAGGCAGGATGGTAGCATAACATCATTACCAATATTAGAATTATCAATAATTTTCATTATCAGTCCCCGTCTTAAGTTCTTATTATTCAGTTGCTTATAGCTTGGCATAACTTCAGTCCTTAGGGTGGAAATTTCTCCATGTTTTGTGTCAGCCTCAGGTTAAGATTTCTGATTTTTTGCATTTTATTTTAATTTCAAACAGAGTGATTCAGCAGTCCATTATTTCTTTGACCAGCAGCCCCATCTTTCCAAAAGAGACTTGAAATAATGTCAGGGATGTGTTGGTTTGTTTTTGGGTTTTTTTTTTGTTGGCCCCCTCAAAATCTGTTGAAGTTTGGCCAAAAAATAAACATTTGAAAGATACACTCAGCCAGCTTCCTTCATATTAAAAAGCTAAACTCTTCCTCTACGAGCATATGTTTATTGCTAGTTGAACCATATGTGGCCTCTTCCACAGCAGGGAAGAGAGCATCCTGGATCCTATCTCTGGTCAGAGACTTCCATTTTACTTGCAGCCTTGCGCAGTGCAAAGGAAAGGCAGGAATCAGTGTCAAAATGAAGGTCAAGTTGTCCTGTGTGTTTTGTTTTGCATGTGGCCTCCAGCTACTACTCAAGAAATCTGGAGAAAGGAGGGGTTCAAAAAACAGATCTGGAAAAGGATAAGGAGCAGAATTAGGTCAGTAAGTCTTGTGAGATGTAATCTGAAGTGTGAATCAGAGCTTCTGCCAAGGTGTTATAACGAGAAGAGGCTTGCAATGAGTAGAAAGGACTGGGATAAGGGTAGAGAGATTATACTTGTTTGAGAGGTGATTGGTTATTGCTAAAAGTAAAACCAGGATTAGAACAAGTTAGGAAAAGATTGGGTTAAAAATATTACTGAACATAATCTGGGTTGCACAGACAATCATGGTTAAAGAGTAAGATGAAAACAGGATGGAATGGGTAACAGATTGGTGCAAGTGCATTAGATCTCTAAAGAAGAGAGAGAAAATGTAATTTTATCTTTGCATCCATTCCTTCTTTTGCCTTTGGCATATATTCATAAATTGAATGCTATGTAACTTGGCTTGGACAAAAATGTTGATTGCTAATATGTCAGAATTTTTCCTTACTTTTGAAGATGCAAACTTATAGGTCCTTGTATAATTGAAAAATAAATATTAAAAAATGAAATTAAGGATGTATTGATTAAAAAAAATAATGTGATAGAAAATAATAGATAACATTTTCAATATGATATTAGCCTGAGTTACTGAGGCAATTTCAAGTTACTGGAATTATAATTACAATGTAAGTAGATTGTGTTGAACCTAATTCTGGTGCCAGTGGTTTCAGTTGGACATAGTGGCTTTGCAAAAGGTTGCATAGATTGTTTTGATTTTTATATTAGGCTTTAGGGAGCAGCAGATGGAAGTTCTGGGATACTGTGAAGATACCTCCAAGCCACAACTTACTTTCCTTTTTTCATGTACAAGTTCTTTTTGAGGTGGTTTTTTTAGTCAGCAGCTCCACCACAAACTTAGTGGTTTGATATATGGTTAAAATGCATTATCATATGAGCTATGTACTTTTTTGAAGAATACTGATTTACTCATATGGGCTTTGAAACCAGTTCTGCACAAGTTACCATCCTATTGCAAGAATAGGACAAGTTCTAAATCCTATGAAGACTATTCCTGGTCTGCAGTAATTTCTGAATTCTCATACAATCAAGTATTATTAATTGTTACATAGTATGTCATGGAATTTTATGCTGAATTTTTTATCATTTATTCAAAAAACACTGTGAATTTTCTGAAAGTCTATTACCACATTTGCCATTATGAATTATATTCATCATTGGCAACAAATCATATTTTTTTAATTTTACATGAGCCGTTTTAGGTGAAATTATGGAGTATTACTATCCTCTCCTAATTCCCAGATAACCAGGATAACTAGCTTTTACTTATTCATTCTTTTGCCCTTTTGAAAGGTTGCCACTCAAGATTTTTCTCACTCTTAATGAAATTTCCCCAGGACTAACTTGGGGTCAGCATTAAAGATTCACAAGAATCTCTTCATTGTTGTAACTGAAGGCCTAGCTCCTAAATGGTAAAGGCTGGCTTAGAGTCTGTAAGAATATATCTGAAATAAGGGTTGTCACTTTTCCATATCCATCTTTTCACCTATATACTTACCTTCAATGAATTTCATGTAACATTTAATTGCCCCATGCCTGAAAGTGCAATACAGTGCCAGGTTAAGAGTAAGAAGTGACTGCAGTATCTGAATTCCAGTAGCACTATCTGCACTACTTCACAGTGAACTCTTTTTTCTGCTACCTTAAATAGCTTAATATCATAAGGAACTGTTGACATTTTATATTCACCCTCTTCCTTCCAGTTCTTTAGAAATACACTGAGCAGTACAGACCCCAAAACATGACTGCAGAACTCCACAGGGATCCTCCTTCTACACTGAGGAAGGACTCTTAATCTCTGTTTCAAATCTTAACCAATTATTTATACATGCAAGAATCTTCTTTTTAATCTTCTGACTTCTCAGTTCCTTTAAGGGCCCTTGGTAAGGGATCTTGTCAAACGCTTTCTGGAAATCCAAATAATCTGTATCATCAGGGTGAATCTTATTAATTTTCTTGTGTATCTTTTAAAGAACTTGTATTGATTTGTTAGGCATTATTTCTTTTTATAGAAGTAGTTGTAGCTCCTTCTTATTACATGTAATTTATTAATATGTCCACTAGTTATATTCTTAAAATACTTCTTGCTGAATTGCACAATATAGATGTTGGAGTTCTTGGTCTGTAGTTCCTTCATTATGCATAAGCACACTTTAAAAAAAAACAACCTGTTTTCAACACTTAGTTAACAAATTCTTTCAAACAATTGTCCAAAACAATTCAGATAGTTCATTCATTCATCAGCTTAGGGTTCTTGGGTAGGTATGATCTCTTGGTGGTGACTTAGCACTGTTCATTTTCTATTTTTGTCTGATAAATGAGTTCAGAAACATTTCATTATAAAGTTGAATTTCAGAGGACCCACTATTTAGAAGAATAGTGGCTTAGGAATTTATCACTTTTTTAATGACAGTCACTAATAAAATTCTTTCTTTTCTTTTCTTTTCTTTTCTTTTCTTTTCTTTTCTTTTCTTTTCTTTTCTTTTCTTTTCTTTTCTTTTCTTTTCTTTTCTTTTCTTTTCTTTTCTTTTCTTTTCTTTTCATTTCTTTTCTTTTCTTTTCTTTTCTTTTCTTTTCTTTTCTTTTCTTTTCTTTTCTTTTTTCTTATTTTATTTTATTTTATTTTATTTTATTTTATTTTATTTTATTTTATTTTATTTTATTTTATTTTATTTTATTTTATTATTTTATTTTATTTTTTCTTTTATTTTCTTTTTTCTTTTCCCCTTCCCTTCCCCTTCCCTTCCCCTTCCCTTCCCCTTCCCTTCCCCTTCCCTTCCCCTTCCCTTCCCCTTCCCTTCCCCTTCCCTTCCCCTTCCCTTCCCCTTCCCTTCCCCTTCCCTTCCCCTTCCCTTCCCCTTCCCTTCCCCTTCCCTTCCCCTTCCCTTCCCCTTCCCTTCCCCTTCCCTTCCCCTTCCCTTCCCCTTCCCTTCCCCTTCCCTTCCCCTTCCCTTCCCCTTCCCTTCCCCTTCCCTTCCCCTTCCCTTCCCCTTCCCTTCCCCTTCCCTTCCCCTTCCCTTCCCCTTCCCTTCCCCTTCCCTTCCCCTTCCCTTCCCCTTCCCTTCCCCTTCCCTTCCCCTTCCCTTCCCCTTCCCTTCCCTTCCCTTCCCTTCCCTTCCCTTCCCTTCCCTTCCCTTCCCTTCCCTTCCCTTCCCTTCCCTTCCCTTCCCTTCCCTTCCCTTCCCTTCCCTTCCCTTCCCTTCCCTTCCCTTCCCTTCCCTTCCCTTCCCTTCCCTTCCCTTCCCTTTTCTCTTTTCCTTGGAGCATTTCTCAACTGTGATGCACATGAAAAAGCTTTATTTAAGGCTTTTTGTACTTACTGAAAGTTAATACTCAAACTTTTATTTGGTCCATCGTGTTGTTTTTACATTTGCCCAGCTTTACTTTATGTTCTGTTCCCTTTTGCTGTTTCCCTTTTGCAACCCATCATGTCTCTGATGAGAAATAAAAATGGAAGGAATCTTTTTCGTACCCGTTTTTCTGCCTTGAGTGATTTTTAAAAATGTGTTTCTTTGGCCATTTTAGCCCTATGAGAGAAAAGAACAAGATGAACTTTCCTTCACTACAAAGTTCTACAGCTAAGTTGGAAACTTCTCTGGTCTGCTTGTTCCTCTGTGAAAGATCAAGTTCTCCAAAACCAAATATTATATTGCCAAAACCAAGCAATCCTTTCGCATCAGAGAGTAACAGATAAATGTTTCAAAACCGCTCAATAAAGAGTGCTTGGTTGGCTCAATCTTTCTGACTCTTCCAGAGCGACATTCATTTGGTGACAAGCAATGTATGCCTGCCACAGAATATGTAGGGTGTTTGAGTTCTGACAACCATTTGATATTCAGAATAATTTCTAAATTATTGATAATTCTGAAGTAGTTTTCGTGTCATGAAAAACCCCACCAGTAATACTGAGATATGGAGAAAGATTAATCGAATTTTAGAAACATCTCTTTGTCTGTATACATATATCTGACTATATCTGTGTATTTTTTTGAAGTAGAACTTTGTAAGTCATACAACTCATCTTTTTATCTTTTAAATTTGGAAACCTACTTTTATGATAGTAAAATACAGCTTTAGTCTAAAGTTATACTACTGTGCTATTGTCAAAAGCTGTCCATGTTGCTTTCAACAAAATTAACAATAGTATTTGCTCATGGTTGGAACCTGAGAGTTCCTGAACCCAAATGGATTGACAAAGCTCAGATTCCCAGAGGCTTTGCAACACTTCTGTATGTTCAAAGTAAAACACTGTAAACTAATTACTTCATAATCTTATGCTTATTGAAGGGATAAGTGTGAGAGATCTATATGTATTCAGACTTATGAAGAACATATTTTAACAAAATTGCCATCTTAATTTGCTGGGTAGCTATAGCTATCCATTATTTTTTATCCACTTGTGATGCATTAAGCCATAAATACCATATCTTTATAGGCTACTCAGAAGGACTTAGAAATACTTCTAATTGTCTTTAAATCAAAATTTATCAAGAAATATTTATAGTATATTTTTTAACAAATTCAGTCAGGAAGAACATATTTGACAGTGTTACCTTTGTTTCAGTATCTATATCCTGTGGTATTGGTTATTAGTGTGGGAAATAGTAAAAGTAAAAAGATTTATAGAAAGCTAAAAAATATGAAAATATATTTTATTCATTGTTATCCATTGTTTTCTAGATGCTTCCTTTAATTTCTGCTGCTGCTGTTCTGTTTATCCTCTCCAATTCTTGATGTTGCTGCTATTCTTCTAGCCTTCCTTTTTCTACACTTGTGGTGCTCTAAATCTGTCAACCAGATGTAGCTTCCAGGAGTCCTGATTACAAGCAGATTTGCAAGCTCTTGTATGTTACTTCCTATTTTAAAAAGTTGACTTGGGATTTGGAAAAAGCTCCCTATTTAGTTCTTTAAATAGAAAGAAAATATTGTAACTCAATGTTGGCTGCTGGTTAGCACTACTGAAACCAGCTCATGGCTGGAAACAGATTTGTGGCATTGTTTGCCTTTATAGATGATGATTTATTTTAATGCTATTAGAAAGTGCATGTAGGAGAGAGTTTGCCTTCATTTTAAGTATTTCTAAAGGTGTAAGGCCCTGTGGTGCCAGGGAAGGAGGCAAGGGAAGACTGTCTGGACTCCTGAGAAAAAGACACCAGTCAGCTTCCATGACCTGTAGAAGAACTATATTTCAACTGTAGGGCTGTTCTCTCAGATTACCTCAGGAAATGTAGTTCACTATTCTCTCCCTAACATTCACAAAAGCTGTATGGTAAAAATGCTGCCTCTTCCCAGGCTCTTGGCTCAATGACATGTCTGCAGAAGCAACATGTCTTTTCAGCTGGGCAGGCTCCTGATGCATTCTGTCATGCCAATGCAAGCTGTTCTGATAAGCAGCATGTGAAAACTCCTCTTTCTCCCTTCCTTGTATTGGCACAAATCTGCCAATGTGTGGGAAGCAGAGAGGCTGAGTGTATTTCAACCACACAGCTAGACATTCTCATCTGGATATTGGTGTCCAAAGACAAAGATACAGGATCTAGCTATGAGAAAAGAGACACCGAGATGAAGCAAAGCATGCCTCTCAACAGCGGCCACAATGTGACAGCATTTCTTTAGAGACCATCAAATGATGACACTTCTTGAACTGTAGCTTGTCAACAGAGATCAACAATAGTGTATGGCTCAGGGGGTTTTTAAGACCTGCTGTATGCTGGAAGTGTATTTCTGGTCAGTACTTCTGAGGCGTCCCAGGAGTATGTGGTCCTCCCATTCTCTTTGACTTCACAAAAGTGCCACAAGTGTCCACCTCTTACTAGACCTGATGGAGTCAGTTAGTGGCTAACCTGGTTACGTACAGCCCTGCAATGAGGCACAGATTTTGCTAGCAGAAGTAAGTAATTTCATTCTAGGAGAGAATTGGTACCAGTCAGCTCTGCCTTATAATGTAATCCAGTTAATTAAATAAAATTGTTCCTAAAAGGGAATATTTCTTTGCCGCCAAAAGAAATTAAAGGACAATTTTATATTTAATGAAGAATGCATTTTTTTTCATTTGTGGTAAAGACAGAGAAAACAGCATTCAAAAGGGATTAAAATTACCTTTAAATTGAGAGCTGTAATCTTACCCTGCCCACCATCAAATTTGTTATGAACCATGAAACTGATAACATTCACACAGGAGTCTGCATGTATTGTGAATGTATTTGAAAAAGAAAATGCTATAAAATTGGTTAAAAGCAGTCATCAGTATTTCAAGTGATTATGTATTTTGGGCTAATCTGCCCATACGAGGTGTTTAAGAGAATGTATCCATCTGCCAAAGTGATGAAAATTCACCTCAAGGTGTAGTAAAATGACTGAGCATGGCCTTAGCTCTGCACTCTTACTGCTGCCTCAGGAAAAATGAGTAATTTTAGTGGCAAAACAGATCCAGAATTATCTTGAGATCAAAGACTGAAGTTGTAAGGGGCTCTTGCTCTCATTGCTCAAGTTTGGGAGGATGCTTATTACAATATCCTGCATATCAAGCCAAAGCTATTTGCAATTCATATTACCTTAGTTTATGTTTTACAAAGTGTAATCATTGTATGGACTCTGCAGCCTTTCCCACACTCTGAGTGTAACAAAATAATCTACTGCTTCTCAGTAGATTATTCTGTCTGTGGAAATATATATGACTCTAAAGTGATAGCATTCCCATTTGCATTTATTCCTGTTTATATTTATTCACAGAATGGGCTAATCCTTCACATATTTGACAAATAGACGCATCATGTTTGTTATGGTGTTGCCATGAAGTGGAAACCTGCAATAAAATTATTATAATAGTCATCAAAGTCTTTCAGTACTGAGGTTATAATCAGTGGCAATATAAAAAAGAATGTATTTGTATATCAAAATTACCAGTTTTGAAACCAAATTACATTGAAAGTATTTCCACTGTCAACCTAGAAGAGAATAAGCACTTTTCATTGACAAGGGGTCTATCTATTTGTGGTGTGTGTGAGAATACCTATTCAGTGTTTGCAGCAGCAAGTATTAAGCATGGTTATTCTAGATGTTAAAGGAAAAAGTATATTTTCCCTTCAAGTGATTTTATTTTACTGCTGTTTTTTTCATGTCATATCACTGTATCTTGCAGTCTTTTGATTAATTGCTCTTGGATGTCAATGTGTATTAGCCAATATTTGATTATTAATTCTCATGGATTTAAAGGCATTACAAAGGTTTATGCTCAATATTGAAAACATCATCATCATGATGTTGAAGTATGTACATTGAGCACAAATAATTATGCGGACCAGTCTTATATTTTTAATTAACATAAAGACCAAGATAAATAGGATATATGAATTTTCATTTAGTACCTAGTCTAAAGTGGTTGGGATTTTTAATTTTTTCCTGCATTCTCCAAACTAGGTAACCTCAGTGATATTTCATGCATGAAGCTGTTTATATTTCCCCAGCCTGCAACAGTATTATTTCTATCTTGAAAATAATCCTGACTGCATCTTAACCAGGTTTATTCCTAGAAGGACACTGTTTTTCCACATGCAAAAAGAACTGCTGAACTGATAAGCTATTTTGAAGTCTATTTAAGATCAGAGTTTTACGGACAGTAACTTCACATTCGTGACTGGCACATTAACTTAAATCATTAATATCTGGTGCTTAAGGAAAGCTAAATTTTAAAATGTAGCAAAAGAAAATAGAACTAATAGTTTTAGAATCCATTTTGTCATATTGAAATGGTTCCAGACAGTCTTCATATGACCGGTACATCATTAGAGTATTTTAAAAGATAACATAGCATTGATTCTTTCTATTTTCTTTTTGGTTTCACTAAAGACCTATTTTCAATATTTTCTTTGCCAGGAGGGTTAAAATATATTTTCAAAACTATTACAACAGAGGTTCATGGCTCCACAAAATGCCACTACCTACAAAATAATCAGTTTTACTTCTTTATGTCACAGGAATATTTGGTGTTCCAACCCATAATTGCTGTAGAGTTAATGGAGCTTTAATGTAGAGTTAATGTGCTTTACACAAAATGTAAAGTTGCAAAAATACAAACTCAATTGGAAAATATTTTTTTTATTGCATGTGGGATTCCTAAGTGTTAGAAAGAAAATCAAACTGTAGAAAGAATGCAAAAAACATTATGTAGAAGAAGAGGGGGAAGTCTAGATGCAACTGATAGAAGAGAAACTAAGGCAGTGTTTTACAGTTTTGAAGGCAGCCTGCCTTTTTAGTATTTATTTTCACATGTCTGCAATGCGATATTTTCTGTCATTTTATTGGAGCCATGAGAGTTCCCAGCTCTTCTGCTTCTTTTCCCTGCTTTAGTCTGTTCTGATTGTCTTTGCCGTTCCTACCCTTTATCTTCCCACATCCCTTTTTTCTCTTCCAGTACGTATTTCTTGCAAAAGGATGAGTCCCAATATTTCCAATGAAGGTTCTGAAGTATTATTGACTCTCCTTTCTCATTGCACCTTGGAAGTCTGGCTGTTTTGGGAAGGTTAGTTTGGTGGTCTTCTCCTCCATCTACAGGGGTTATCACCCAGTGTCTCATGATGGGGACAGATAGACATTGGGCTAACTTAAGGGTCTCTCCAGTCAAATAGGAAAAGCAAATGGATGCTTGGAGGCAATACAGTTCTTGCAGATCACCTTTCTGTATGTAATTCTACATAGTAGTTTTTATGTGTTTATTTTTGAAATGAACTTCCAATGAATTTGTTTGAGAAGTGACAGCAAAAAAAAAAAAATGTAATCTCAAAACCCAACAAATTTATTTTTGTATGTAAAAATGCCCATATAAATTTGTCTGTAAATGCTGAGTGTAAAAGAAAAACATAAACATAAAGCTTCAAGACTTTTATGGAAAAGAACAAGGAAGCAAGCAACTGAGCATTACAAAAAGCTCAAAATAGGGTGTATGTGGGGCATTTTTATTTTGCGACAACAATTTGCATAATAAAGGATAAACTGACAAAAGAAGTGATTTAAAACAAAAAGGGTTAGTTGAATAATTTAGAAGCATATTTAAACAACCTAACTTAAATGTAGCAAGATGAATAGTTCTTACATGCTACAGTGAGGTGGTACATAAAATCCTCAGATAGAAGCAAAGTGAATATGAAAATAAACTGCTAAAAAAAATCATGTTTTCAAGGTTTTTTTCAGGAAGACAGAATTATGTACCTGCATGTATACTTTTTTTGTTTTTTACAAAGTAATTTATATTTCTATCTGTCTGCCCTAAGGGTCTAACAAATACAAGTGGGAAAATATAATTAAGATAGAATTATAAAACCAACTGCAAAATATATTTTCTTTATTTCCTCATAATAACTGGAAAGAAAGAAAAGCAACCGGTACGACTGACATTCCTTGTTTAATGCAGCTTACTTAGTGACTGGCATAATGATAAGTGATGGTAATTTACCTTAAAAACCTTAATGAGTGGATCATTACTATAGAGAAATGGGAAGAAAACTTTAATCCCACAGAGGCAGAGCTCCATGGTTGGCTGTGCAATAACCAGACAGAACTCTGAATGAGATTCCCAAGCTTCTGTTCCCTAGATAAAATTTTCTCTCACTCCACTTTTGCAAAGGTAATGAGGAGGTAATGAGGCTTGACTTGAATTTTTTCAGCACTTGATTCCCTTCATTCCCCAGCAGGTTCCCATAGGATAGAGTAAGATGTTGGATTTATATAAAAGCTGTGCTGATAGATAGGTGGAGGAGGTGAGCCATGCTATTTGGTTTTGGATTCTGTCTGTATGAGAAGGGGTTCAGATAAATTTCAAGTTCTTTCAGCACTGTCAATTCACTCTGATAGTTTCCACAGAATAAGACAATTTGACGACATGCAGACCTTGTCAGGATTGTTGACTGTTTATTTTGTCACTTTACTGATACTAAACACTGACCTTTCTGTGCCACCTTTTCTTCCTCTTTTCCCCCCATTTTTCACTAACTTAATGTACACATCTGAGTAAATAATAAAACCCAAAAAGGTAGGCAGAAATGTTATATTAGATCATTAGCTTAATTTGAGCTGAAAGGTCTTTGTTGTAAGTTGGGGGTGGGAAGGGACCTGGGGACCTTTGCAAAGTATTTTGCTGGCAAGCTTGTTGAGATTTGATTGCCTTTGTTGTGATAATCTGAAATTAATTTGCACTTGAACCCATCTTTCTTCTGGGCTCAATTTAAACACGGTTATAATTATGCGCCCTGCATGAAATTGAGAACAGACACTGATATGACAAGTCTGAATTTTTTAATTCCCCAGGTACTAAAGGCTTTTTTCCCCACTTATCTCACAAGGTAATAAAACAAAATGTTCCAGTGAAGCACATGCTTAAGAGAGAGGTATTTGCCTGAGGGGAAACAGTAATAATCAGTGTATTGCTACACATTTACTCATGTACTTTCTCAGTAGGTCAATCTCTTTCTTTTAAAGTGATGTTAAACTTCTGCTAATATTGGTTGATTTGTACCTGGTACAATATTAATAAAAAAAAAAGAGAAATTATATGTTTTATTCTATTTTAGCAGGTCCTCATTTAAAAGTCCTTTTCTCCAACATCCATTTTGATAGATATTTTTTTAAAAACCCACTATTGAAGACTACCTCCTAACATCCACAATTGATCTTACCAGTGCACCTTTCTTGTTCTCAGTATGAGCTGTAATATCCTTATCAGCATTCTTTTAGTTTTAACCCAGATTAGTGTTTTTGGTGAGGAATCTCATTAACTACAGTAAGCCCATCTTCTTTTGTGATTTCCTTTCGAATTGTAATGTACGAAAAGGCCACCAAGGTCAATGCCCTGGGCACAAATTCCTCTTTAAATCATCATTCAGCTCAGAGTAACAACGTTCTCCTTAGAAATAGACATTTTTAAAGATCTGGAACAAACTGCTCAGTTCCTTGGAAGTGAAAAATCATAAGGAAGAGAAGCAGAAATTAAGAGCATAGGAAATTAAGTGTAGGTATCTGCAGAGTAACTATTTGTTAGATACATTAACTTCCTTTTCACCAGTATAATTTTTCTTCTCTCTGCCCTCTGAATTTGTATACTGTTTAATTTTGAATGAAGAAGATGGAGGACGTTTTTTAGTGAAATTACCCTACATTTTAGTGCTGGTTTTGAAGGTATTAATGATGATACTGTGTTACATTTTTTAAGCTTTAGTAACAGCCATTTTTATCTCCCCAACTCTGTAGATTGTATTCAGTTGACTTTCTTGAGAAACTTAAATAATTAAAATATCCTGTGTTTATGCCAAGGAAAACAATAGTGTTATATCTGCCATATTATTTTACTAGTAGCAACTTAAAAACAAGCACAGAACACATGCTGAATATTTCACCATTCTCATTCAAGTCTCTACTGCCACTGCAAAAAATCAAAGTAGGTGAAATAACTGACTAACACCTCATTGTGGTTAAAAAGAAGAGCTTGGCCCCTGCTTTTTTAAAGCACTCAGTACTCATTTGAATATTTTTTTGAAATTTACTTAATTTTAATTAATGATGGTTTTCCTACTGGCTATAATTGAAACAAAAATGAAAATGGGTGGTGTAAAGTGAAGATTTATCCTACTCTGCCTTATTAAAGGAAATGTGATCAGGCTGGCACATTTGAAGATAAAGAGAAAAGCTAAGAAAAGTAATATGCAGTCATTACTTTTTTACACTGAAGTTCATATTGGTTGCAGTAAGGTTTGTCAGAAAATTCCTTTTTATTTTAAAACTTGTGTATTTCTTTTTCAAACACTAGTTTGCTGAGAGGAAGGGAGAGTGGAAGTGATGTTAGCTAATTTCAGTGAGGCTGGACCCATGCAAAATATGGTTTGACTGTGGACACTGACACTACATAATTTTTTTTTACTGTAATATCAGCATCACAAGTCCATGAAGCATATTTCCTAGATTGGGCCCCTATACAAAAAAACTTGTTAAAAAATTGAAATGCATCTTCTACTGTGTTCCCTGTCTCTCTATCTTTTTTTCAGAAAAAAGTTTAGAAACCATGGGAAAAAAAGCCAACCATACAATAAACTTCTTAGTCCACAACACACCTATCAAACAATCTAGTAGCTCAAAGCAACAAAAAGTCACTACTGTGGAGAAAAGGATAGTCCTCCATATCTTGAAACCTAGGAATCCCATAGTATCTTCTCATCCTGAGGTAAAAATGTGTTTAGCATATGACCAGCAACAAGACATCTAAAATGCACCAATAATAATATGGGATGACATGCTAGGAGAGTACCTGTGATAAGAACTGTGTGGCCACACATGGTGTGGTACATTTTCACCCCTTAGTTTATGTGTTTTGCTTTCCACTTCCACATTTTCTGGTGACTTTATCTAGTCTCGTTCAATCATGCTGTGCACATCACAGTCACTTACTGACAAGCAGCCCTGGCTGAAGCATTCAGAGAAACAACCTTCCACAAACAAAGCAGGCAAGTCCTGTTTCTCTTAAGATAAAATCTGCTGATCTCATTATTGATTGTCTGCTTTCAGGGGTTTTGTTTCCTGAAAGTTTGATATGGGGCAACAGAGGTGACAAAAGATTGGCACTGCGACCTGGAAATTAAATGGTCGACTATTAGATCAACGTCAAATAGGGTGAGGCTGAAGTGTTTGGCAAAAGCATTAGATGCTGTCTTGACATAATCTCTCTCTCCCTCTTTCTCTCTCTCTCTGCTTTATCTTGAATCTGTTTTGAACCCTCCCAGGCAATTTACTATACTTGTCATTGATCTTTATCACCTAGTGTGCCCCTATGAAGAATTACTTTTTGAATGATAAATCAGCTTCCCCATTTAAACACTATATGCCCCAACTTAATGTGAAAATAGGCTCTAAAAGGAAAAAAAAAATATAGTGTTAATATTAATCACTGACCAGTGGAACCCTTGTGATTTTGAAAGGAGCACAAGATTTTCATTTATTGTGGAGGGGATAATTGTACTAGAAATAAATGATGAACCTTCTTTCTTTTAAACTAACTGTTGCTAAGAAATAAATTACCATGGCAAATTACAACCAGTGAGCTAGGAGGAAAAAAAAAAGGAAGAAAATAATTTTTTACTAAAGTTCAGGAACTTGCAAATGCTATCCAGTATTTTCTGCAAATAGATAGCCTATAACATGTGCAGATGTACTCCTCCTTCGAGAGGTGTTATGGTATGGGTATGTAAGAGGTGTTTGGAAGAAGATCACAGTGATAATAAGTAAGACTAACGTTTTCTAGTAACCTTTCCTCACTCTCCAACTTTCTGGTCACTCAACTGACCTTTGTCTCATGCATATTATAAAATAACAGATCTATTATGTTGGTATTACAAAAATTTATAGGTATTCCCTACAATATTAAAAAAAAAAAAATCTGGTTTATGATGAAGACTCACATCATTTATGATGAAGGTATGATCTCTAATCCACACAGGGATGATCATACACAGGGTTACCCTTTCATCAAATCCATGGCTAATGCATTTTTAGGAGTCCATTTCTCCAAGAGAAAACTTTAAGAAAACCAGTAATCTAATTCTCCTTTTTCTCCTCTCTGAAGGATAGAACAGGGAAGGAAATGGTTGAAGGCCTAACAAACCAGGCGAATAAAAAAATTAAACTGGAGAGATTATAAGAAAAATTTTGCAGTCCATAACAATTTCATAAGACTAGATGGCTTTATTTTATCACTGGAAAAGAAGACATTTCTGAAGGTTTCCCTACTAACTCATCTCTAGAATGTTCATTAGTTCTTCAAATACATTGTCACTGAACTTTATTTTGAAAGTCGTATCATTCAAAATTTAATTTAGAATTTTATTTCAGTAGCTTTTTCAGACACCCTGGTTGTATTAAATGTAGAATATCTATGTATGTCGGTCCTAAGATGTCAGCACTACCAGTAGAAATAGTTGTTTGGGATGTTGAAGTGGTGATATGGTAACAGTGACAACTTCAGAGCTCTTTAATGTGAAACTGTCCTTTAACTGCTAATCTCTTGAATCAATATGTGCTGCATTGATTCACTCTATTCTAGAGTAACTCAAGAATGTGCACATAGATATCAATCTCTCTGAGCCTCCTCTGCTCCCACCATATGTTATAGAGGGAATGAAGCACATTTGAAATGTTCCATTTCTACTCTATAGAACATTTTGTCACTTTATTCTCTCAACAGCTCTGGTTTTCTTATTCTGAGGCATTGAATTCTTCATTTTTCTTGTTTCCTTGACTAGAAAAGTAATACAATTCTTTTTCAAAATGAACAATTAGAACCACACTTCAGTCCTTTGAACCACTACATAAAGGTCTGTGGTCAAGTTGCCTATATATTTCTCCAGCCTGCAAGTACTTACAGGGCTTCTTGGTATTATGAAATTTGAAGCTTTGAATTATATTGCATGTGTCATCCTGCAGTAAAGGTATTGAATCATGTGGGCTTTTTATGCATCTGAATCCAAGGTCATGCAGAATTTCTCTTCCTTTTCTTCTAGTAAGTGCAAATGTGTATCAAGAACTGCATGAAATATCCTGTTTAAAATGATCCCATAAACAATTAAAAGCCATTCCTTTGCAACAAAATGTTAAAAAGTATACCAAAAACTGCACACTAAATCCCTAAATCTTCACTTATGGATATGTAGTTTAACTAAACTTATTTTCCTCTACTTGTATGGGACAAAAGTAAATCCACTTGCTAAGCAAACAAAAAATATGTCAGTCTGAGTAAATCAGAGCACCTTGGTTTCTCGGTCAAATATGATGCCATTTCTTCACACTATCCTAAATCTGAAAGAACTCAGATTTGGGGTTTAAGAATGTGTAGAAAGGTTATGCCTGTCCTGCCTTTAACAGATAAAAAAAAAGAAGAACATTTTGAGTTGTCCATAGCATCAAATACACAGAGTGACTAGTGATAATACATGTGATAATACACTTTCAGAGCCTGACCCTTCTATGGATGGGCAAGGGTGCAATTTCTTTCTCCTCCAAATCCTGTGCTTCATTTTTAGCTAAGCTGTATCAGAATTTTACAGCTTTTTTTTTTTTTTTTTGGTCTGTTTTCTAATAAATCTTTCTGTCAAGCCCATGTAATGAGACTGGACAGCTAAAACAGAGTATTTAAAGTGTGATTGGGTAGACTAAATATTATCATCCAGATAACTAGTTAGGAAGTAGCTATTAGTGATCTTATGCCTCCCAATCTGAGAGGGCACTACCCCTAAGGAGGGGAGGAATGGTGAGCAGCTGAGGACAGGCTGAGGACAGAAAATTCTTAATTACACATAGCTAAACCTAGAACACAATATCTACTGTTGCACGTCACATTCTCTGAAATTTCTTTTGTGCAGTGGTCTCTTCAGCAGGATGGCTGTGGTGGCTGTGCTGCTCCCAGGAATGGCTTCTGGGACCACAAAATGTCTCTGTAGGAGGAGGATGGCCTGTCAAACGTTTAAATTGACATACTAGTAAATTTCCTGTTAAAAATATATATTTTTTAGCCTATATTGTTTAGGCAACTTACTGAAATCAATAAATATGGGTAATTTTCTTACTTACAGCTATAATTTATGAGGTTTAAATTTTGCCTTTTACGCACTATCCATGCCAAGGCTGACAGGAATCCCAAGAGCACTCAAATTAGGGCAATTTTTAAAATATAATGGCATAACTGTAAAAATGTATGAAATAATTCCTTCTTTTTGATTTGAATATATGGTCGTACATTTGTTATGTGCTTTAGAGGAATCTTGAAGCTTCTGTATATTTTTTTGGGGCTGAGACTAGAACTTCAGAGATTGTCAGATCTCAAGCTGAGATGTGATTGAGATTGCATCTCAAACCGCCTACTTATCAAGTCTGTTGCAGATTAGGATTTACCTATGGCAGCTGAATTGTCCTTTAGGCTGAAAAAGTTAATATACTCAATAGTAATGACTGAACACCCTGGGTAAACCGTTCTGAGGCTGAGAAACTCAAAAAGTGGCATATGCAGAACCTATCTTCAGGATTTTGTTTTCAAGCATATAGGCTCTAGTATACATACTTTTGAGAATTTTAAAATATAAATTTCAAAAGACTGTAGTCCACCTCTGTAAATAGATTTCTGCTTGCGTGTAGTTCACATATTATAAAGCATACAGGTAGATGATGTAGCCTTAATCACTTTAGGGAACCTTGGACCTCAAGCAGCCCAAATTATTTCCTTGGCAGATTTTAACTTGTGATGTACTGTTCAACATCTATTACTACATCTTGTTTTCATTTTAAATTTTCCACAACAGCACTTCTTTCAGTGTATACAAGGAGTTGGTGCAAAGTTGGATATTCTGCTTAAGTAGAAAGAGTTGTACTTTTTGTTAGCGTGTTTGTTTTAAATAAACCATGATGTAATCTTGTGGGAACGTTTCTGATCACAGACAGTTCAGCTAGCTGAGAAAGTAAAGTTGAATGCTTTTCTTGGCATTAATAAGGGTTTTTCTAGGTGAATCCATCAACTCTGCTCACTAATACTAACCTCTTCAGAAAGATTTATTGGCTGTACCATTCTTGTCCCTGTGGGGGTACCTAATCCCTAGGGCAGTGACTGCCCTGGCTGCCCCTGACTCCCTGGCCTGTGCTGTGTCCTGACACAGGGAACAAAGGATTGGCTCCTGCACAAGAAGAACTGAATTAAGTAGTAATTTGTAATTTCTGGAGGATAAGTTCCTTTGCAGAGCAAGACACACCTGTTTCACACAAACTCACCTGTTTGTGTCACATCTCTTTCTAGACCTATTGTGCCCCATTGTGGATGGCAATACCATAATAACAAAGAAAATACATTAAGGATGTTTTTTTTCCTGAGGATGATATGATTGCATATAGTGAGATGCACCAGATGAAGAAAAATTATTTTTGAAAGAGTAGTATATTCACATGTTTTTACTGGTAATAAAGAAACAAAAATGCTATTTTTGGCCAGCAAGGCAGAGATCGATGGATGACAGACAGAGATATATTTCAGTTTTTTTCCTACATAGTTGGAAAGGGAATTTCCTATATGTGTTCAAAAAGAAAATTCTATCCTTTTTAAAAATGATGTTGCTTAAATTTTATCTATCTGGGTTTTCAATAGTAGAAAATAATATGTAAACATTTTAAAAGTTGTGAAAACTCAATTTCAGCAATAAACTTGTATTTTAAAGGCTAGTTTTTTCCTACCAAGGACATTGCTGATTTGAATGGAACTTTTAAACTTTGCTCAAGACTCATGTGTTTTTATAAACAGTGATTTAATATACTGTCATGTTGTTCTGAAAAATGTAGGAGGATTTCTTTTCATTTCTGATCCTATTTTGCTCTTGGACTAATTAATTTCAGATCATGTGTATGATACATTGCTGTAGAATGGGAAAAAATATTGTGGAAGGAAGGCATGGTTGAACCAGCTGCTGCTGTCTGTGGGCATAAAAGTCAAGAGCTTTTTACCCCTCAGCCAAAGGTAAGCATACCATTAACTTTATGCCCACTGAAATCTGTCAACTGATTTTGGTAGATGTGGAGTATCCTGCCATCAGGTCTCCACTGTTCTCAAGACCTAGCAAAATAAGAAGATAAAGGAATGGTTGTCTGAGGAAGAAAGTCATCAAACAACAAAAAAAGACTGTGATTTGATCCATTCAGGAAAGAAGAGCAAATATAGACAAACTTTGGCTTTGAAGGTTGTGACTGACCCCAACAGAACCAAGCAGAGTAAACCATGTGCACAATAAGCAGATGAGTTGAAAAGCACTAACAGTGTGGAAATTCCACAGTATTGGGCATAGCAGTTGTTTAGATGTGCACACTGACTCTGCCACTGTGCATATTTGTTTTGCCCTGGCTCCTGTTGTGCTGCTTCATGCATACATTGTATGGGGCCAGAAGGGAAATGAGAAGACAAACTACTCTTGATGTCTGTTGTCCTTCTCTTAGCAACTTCTTGGAATTACTGAGAGATGCAGAGGTTCTTCATCTTACATTCCACTCCTGCTCTGCCTTGTGTACATTTGTATTGTGCTTTCCCCAGTGGCAAAATGTTGAATAGCTCCAAACACACATTTCCTTGTATTTCCTGACTATGGATTTTTGGCTTCCAACAGTACATGGCAATTTCAGCCAAGAAGTAAAATAATATCCTTTAGATGTGATGTTCCACTAGTAAAGAGTCAATTTCCTTTATTCAGCTGCAAATTGTTTTGGACTGTGAATTATGCAGATTGTGCAATAAAGGCTTATAACACTCATGTCACATGTCCCTAGAAAATAGATCTGTTTTATAGGGATATAACTCAGTTTGAATGTGGTCCTTGGTATTCTTCACTACTCTCTACCTATTCATTAGTATTTAAATTTATGTTAATTTCATCAAGGTGTGAAAAGATCTTTTTTTGCATATACATGAACAAACGATGTTACTATTCAACCAGTTATTTTCCCTTTTTTTTAACCCAGGAGAAGCTTGTTGTATTAACAGAAAGAGAAAAGGGGAGATAATAAAAGCCCAGTTTTGAAGACTCAGGATTCAATATAGCCATTGAATCTGTTTTTAAAGGAGATATTCAATATACTCTTTCCTGATTTGATTAAAAATTTTGGATGGCATCCTCATGGCACATTACGCTTCCAGAATACATAAATATATATATATACGTGTGTGTGTGTGTGTGTGTGTGTATGCACATATATAGAGACCTGTGGGTTAGCACATTTGTATTAATCTGTGAGGTTACCATCCAGGGACATTTCAGTGTCGTACCTTAACTATCAAGATTCTACAGAACAGCAATTGTAGTGGCAGAAATATTTGTTCCATTTCAGAGTTGAATAAGCAGTGGATGTCAAAGTTTTTAAGGTACATATTTTTTTAGAAGTGACCATACAAATTAAAAATTTGAAGTAAGTAGGTCAGACTTTTGATCAGAAATCAGCTATAATTTTCTGTTAAAACTATTGTCAATTAAAAAAAATCTTAGAAAATATTTTTAAGAAGATTTAACTTTTGTTACTCTATTTTAATATTGTCTGCAAATAAAGTCAATTTCTGGAATAAGGTGCTATTTCTGCTGGGCCAAAATAATCAGCCTTCTATATGGAATTAGTATTTATGAACTATGTCCTTTTGTTAACCGAATGAAGACAAAAAGTATATTCAGTGCATTTCCAAAGACCTTTTAAGTAGCTCAACAAAGCACATAATGCAGGCCTTGTCTTACAAGTCAGTGATGATACAGTTTAATAGTCTTATAAGGCTATGGTGGCGTGTCGTTGTCACGATGGTAGATTGTGCTGGTCTGTATAGATTTACTGTCATTCTTTAGGCTTTTCATACATGACAGAGGTTGTCTGAAGCACAGCAGGGACATGAAGCTTGCAGGGGTTAAGTGTTACTTGCCTCCTGGCTTGCTACATAGTCCTCCCTGCACACATACAGAGATGAGGTGCAGGGTACATCCGTCACCAGGCTGATGACATGATGGATTACTCATGTCATTGTCAGTACAGTCAAAATCACTCTGTTGCTGATAAGGTGGCCCCTTTTCTTTACTCTGGTTGAGTGATGCTATTTTCCCCTCTGGTTTTAAAACTAGCTCACGCAAACATCCCTTAAATCAAAGATGGAGAAGACTATTTTTAATTGTACATAGTAGCTTTGGACCATTTGAGACAAATTCCTTTGAAAATTACTTTCAGTATACAAAGATGTGTATCAAATATTTTGCATGACTTGATTTTTTCTGATCCTGAAAATAAAATATTTTAAGAGGGATGATGAATGCTTCCCTGAACTCATTCTTCCTCATGATTTATTAAAGAGTTTGAATTTCTAGCATAACTTCCTGATTTTCTCTGTGTGAGAAGAGAAACAGCTATCCTTGCAGTAGCACTGGAAGAGGATAAAGCACTGGAAAATGGCTGGACTTTGGAAATGTTTGTAGGGGAGCTGTGCAAGAGCTATGCAGTGCAAACAAAATATTCAACAGCGGCCCCAGTGCTGCTTGGCTCTGAGCTAGTCTTAAACTCTAGGCATGTATTGTCTGATGCCACTAGCTTTCCCCCAGCTTCTTCTGTGAAACTTGAAGAGGGTGACCTGAGGTACAGACAGTATGTACAGCTTGGACAGGAGTTCTGAAATACCAGCTGCAGGAGTGTTGAGCACAGCATTTATTTTCCTGGAAAATTACTGTCAGAGAATTCCATGTGAGTTCATAGTTATGGTCACAACCTTTCCTGACACAAACTTTTGCTCCATAATGCCTTTTCCACCCTGTCTCCACAACCCTGAAGGTGATACTAACACCTGAGCTCATTCTTTGCTTAAGTTTTGTAAGAAATACAGATGATCCACAAACAGGCAAGTGTGTTTGACAGACAAATGTGAAACTCTTTCTGGGCTTTGGATACCAGAGAAGCACCATTTCCATTCCATATGGACTATTAGAAGGCTCTCATGGCACACAGAGTTGCTATTCCATTCACAGTGGCATGGTGATAATTCAGCCTGATTTTTTTCTCATATTCTATTTCTTAAGACAAAAGTTCTACTGGCGAAATTGTGCTTAGAGAAGGAAATAATAGTCACTGTCTGGTTACTCTGAATAGAAGAGATTTGGAAGAAACATGTGCAGGTATACCTTTAACTGCAAGAATATTTTTTGATTTTCAAGCCCTTTTGCAATCTACACACTTTATCTGAAACATATAGCATGTTTTCCAGCCCATTGTACTTTCCGTGTTATTTATCTTTTCATTCTGCTATGTGTACATGTACATTTCATACAGAGCATAAACATAGTCTGTTGTCCTTATTTATTGTCTTTGCAAATAATCATAGACAGCAAAAAAATTACTAAATTATTTCTCTCTGAAACCAAGAAATTCTTTCAAAAACACATGACCACATTCACCTACTAACAAGAAAATCTTTTTACAGAATCTACATGGCAGCTGACTTAAAGAAAAACAGAATAACTGAAAGTTTGTGCATGCATATCAAGAGCCCAAAAGATATATACTCTCCCATACTTACACACCCATGTATGCTGATACATCTAAATAGGTTTGTTTTGAAGTTTGAAACAGATTTAAATGGAAAGTTATTAAAGAGAACTGTGTGGTCTGAATTTTAATCCCTGAACCCACCGGCTTCTTTTTTATTGCATGTGGTGTGGCCTTGAATTGCAGAATGTTTTAAACATACATAATGAGCTCAATGTCAAACTGTTGAGCCTTTTGTCTTTAACAATAAGCACTTAGCTCAACTAAATGAATAGAAATTGCTTTAGTGAATTGCAAAAGCCAAGGTTTTATACTGCACTAATACTGACATTAATTAATGTAGACATTGTCATATTTTACAAATATATGGGATTAAAATCAACGGTTAAAAAATGCAACAGACATCAATAAATAACACAGATTTCAACAGTCAAAGATGCTGCATAATAGTATTTCTTCCATAAAGTAACACTTTTTTCTGACTAATTTGCATTCATATAGGCTACAGTTAGAACATATATGGTACTGGTTGAATGGCAAGAATCAGAACAAAATAATGCAAACAGTATGTGTAATTTCTGTAATTTGGAAAGAGATTAGGTCTCTAATTCATAGCAGACACTTTCTCCTACTGTATTTTGTAAGGGGCACTTGCAACAGGATAACTTTTTTAATGTTGGAAAAGAAGAGATCTTATTTTCTTTCCTAATAATCAGGAGGAATATTCAGAAATTTACAGTAAATGGCAATTCATCCTTTAGAAATTCCTTCAACCTACTATTAGAGTTGCTGCCAGAGATCTGAATGCTTTTTGCCTAAATCTCTGTAATCCAATAAGCTTTTGTGTTTAGCAGCTTGTTTTGAAACTTGTATAGCACCCCAGCCTGTGTCTCTGTATGTTCGTTTGCAGGCAGGTGAGTGCCCCAGGGCCTGATTATTATTCAAGCCAGGAGGCCTTCACAGCCCCAACCAGAATGTAATTTGTAATTAACTGTCATTTACTTCTGTCTGCACTGACTTGTTGTTCAAAAGACAGTGTATTTGAGCTGGTCACTAGCTTCTCTTTGTTGTGGATATGATGTCTTTCAGATCTAGTTTTATTCATAATGTTTAGAAAACTAAGTACTTACACTCTTGAAACCAAAGCAGAAAGGGGATTTCACTGATTTTTTCCTAAATAAATTAGGTATATGCAATTATGAATAATTAAGTATGTAAAAGGAGTATTTGATGCTCTGGGATGAGTTTCTGAGCAGAATAGTTAAGTTCATGTGAAATATATTTAATTAAAGTATTTTAGAGATAGAGCATTCCTGATTTAAACTTATTGTAGTTGAGATCTGTAAAATGAAAGTGCATATTTAAGATGTGGGAATTCTTCTTAACACATTTTAAACATCACAACTGTATTTTCTCACTGAAGCGGGACCACTAATGTATTCTGTGAATGTACCCATATCATGAATTTGTAATTGTCCCCATGGTAATCTTTTGTTAGCTGAAATAAACAAAAGCATAACATAATATTCACATTTATTTCTTTAAGGATTGTGCTTCGAATTATTATTGACATAATTTTAATTCACAAACAGTAGGAGGAAAAAAAGGCCTTCTCTGTTTAAACTGTTTCGTGCACTTCTCTGTGGGAAAGCAAGCATGACATTGGGCAACAATAAAGATCCACAAACAAAGCCACTTTAAAAATAGGTTAAACTTATCTGATTCTGACCTTTAGCTCAGCTTTAAAGTGCTATACTGCTATTTTGCCAGAGCAGTTGGCCCGTTTCATCTCATTTGTTGCTGCTGCCGTTTCTCGCGCTGTTGATGCTGCCTCTTCCACCTGCACAGGTGCCATTGCTGCGCATCCTCTGCGGCAGCTGCGGTGGGAGGCTCCCCGGGCAGAAGGAGCAGGACAGCCCCAAGCTGCTCCCCAGCCCCTGTGCAGAAAAGGAGCAGAAAAGGAGCAGAAAAGGAGCACCTCCCTCTGGTCCCGGCGGCTCTCGGCCTGCTCGGCATTTCCCAGCGCTATCCCGTCGGATTGCTTATTCTGGGCGCTATATTCCGGTCAAGGGGATGCATAAAGAGGCTCAATGGCATTCTTTTGTCATACTTAAAAGGCGGGGTGGCTGGGGGGGGGGGTGTGGGGGGGGGGGGGTGGCTGGAGAGAGAAGAAAGAGAAGAAAGAGCAATGTCTATAGGAACAGCTTTCCCCCCATGGTGATTTGCATAAAGTTGGATTAGGCAGCGCTTCAAGCCCCCAAAGGCTGATTACTTACACTGGGCCTTATTAATTATTTCCTTCTTTATTTGAAACAATTAAGGGGAGAAAATAAACACTGTGACACTATCTCTTTAAGATCGGGAGCAATGAAAGCGTAAGACCCCAAAGAAAGCCTGCTTTTTGTGGAGTGTTTTCTGCTCTCGCCAGCCACGTCGGGGCTAGCAATTCCCATGTGTTATCAAAAGAGACAAGAAGCAGCAGGCTTTAGCACCTAGCTGAGCGGGATTGCTACATGCCACTCTAAGTGCGATTAAGCTTCCTTTAGTGCACCAGTGACATCACTGATGGCTCAAAGCTGCAGCTACTCAAGAGTATTAGAATGCATTTCATGCTTGGCTTACTCAAAACTGCAGAGCTAAAATTTACACCTTATTTGATGTTCTTCTCCCTGCTGTTAATTGGTAAAGGGATCTCTGACCCTTTTGATCTCTGCTACAATCCTCTAAATGCCCAGGTCTGCTAAACTGTTCAGCAGGAGATGCTCAGCAGTTGCCCAGTAATGTGAAGTCTTTTTTTGGCTTTCGTGCCTTTGGTTTACATCCAAGTTGCACAGAAATAAGAGATGACAGTTGTTATAGATATGCTGGTTTAATTACTTGTCAGCTTAGAGCTGATATCTCGGCTAGCCAACGTGGAAGCTTAACTTTCTTCTAGTAGCTTAAAGCATGACCAGCTGCTAGTGCTTTTGTATTTAGCTATAAAACTCTGGATACATTTAAGATAAAAAATAAAATAGAGGAAGAGCCTTTTTGATTTACTTGCAAAAGTGATCAGCTTTTAGTGCACTTGATTTCATGTAGATCTTAGGCAATGCAAAATTTTTTGGTCGTACTGATATCTAAGTGGATATTGGATTTGTTTTAATTCTGATTTATAATTGCATGGGGAATACCAAATACACTTTTCCCCTGCTCCCTTTGAAACGCGAGATTTAACATCTTTAAGGGAATTAAGGAGAGGTGTATTGTGTTGACTTGACTACAAATATTACTATACAAAGTTGTAACAGCTTTCCTTGAGGAGGCATCCCTTCAAAAGGAGCCTGGTGCAGATAATCTTAATGTATATGTGACTAAAAGCGATTAGCATGTGCACACCTCTGCATATGGCTGAATTAATTGCACAGAATACTGTGAATTTTAATGGAGTTGAGGTAACCATTAAGCACCTTTGAAGAATTTGCTTAGTGAAGAACAAATGAGGAGTACCCTAATAATTGTTGCCTATAGGTGAAGGCTGGCTGAAACGTGACCTGACAGTCGAGACTCCATGCTCTCCCCCTCCAAACCCTGTCAGAGGTTTTTAGTGTTTATCCCAGGCTTTGTTATCCACCAAGATACATAGTTTCCATTGAAGTGAAACAGATTATTGGTTACTATAGTTTCCCTATTGCTCAATTCAGTGCTGTGAAAAGCCAGGGACAATAGGTTTAAAAGTCCAGTTAGGACAAATAAATCCATGTTGAGAAGAATGGGAGAGAAGATACCTGTTCTTCTGTCTTTGATGTATTCTTTATTTTGTAGGATAGAAGGGGAATTAGTGGAGGGTTAATTGTTCTGTGCTTAGAGCTCTGTCTTTCCAGTTTACTGCAGAGTGAAATATAGTGCTATAAAGACAAAGTGAATATTGTTTGATTTCTTTCCCTCCCACCTCCTTTCCAGTTTTCAAAATGTCCAAGATACTATAGCTAGGCTGTGGAGACAGGAATATAGATTTCTGTGTTTAATCTCTGGCATTATATTTTCCCTTCACCCAGTCTCATCCATATAATGTTTCCATGTCAAAATGGTAAAATACATTTTCTTAGATTCTGAGAAAATTAATCCACCCAGAATTTTGAGATTGAGCTACAGAAAATTTACATTAAGAGAAGTGAAAATGTCAGCTTTCACCAGGATACATCAAGAACCAACCATCTGAGCATGCTGGCAAAATTAATATATTCTAGAAGGCCAACACACAAATGTTAAGAGGAACTAGATGGTACTGTGCAGATTAAAGCAGTTGCTTTTGTGCCTTTGGAAGCTATGTTTGCATTCAGCCCAGTATGACTAGGAAAAAAGTTAATTTGATTTGATAACTGAAAAGGTCACACATTTTGTTCACTGCCTTGCATGCTTTTTTTGCTTAACTAGATTCACTGTTTCAGTCAGAGCCCACTTCTAGGGTTTTCTAGTTTGCTTTAGCCCTTTTTGAATCCTGCCAAGAAACAGGTTGTGGACAGCATTCTACATGACTAATACAGTAGCAAAATGGAAAGACACTGAAGTCAAACTGTGTTCCAAGCTTATTTGGCTTCATTTATCCTATATTTGTCATTCTTCTGTGCAAGTTCATGGGGAAAATGGTGGAGGGGAACAGAGTTAATCAAGCTCAGTCTGCAAAATACAGTGCAGGTAAACTACAGAAAAAGCTTAAATATTGGCAATCTCTAGGAAAAGTGCAACCTTCTTCTCTGAAGGTGTTATTTGACATTGCTGAAGGTTTCATCTTGATTACTTTCAATAAAATCCAAAGTAAGGATGACTGTCTTGGCTCAGTAAGCAACAAGGTTTTATCACTAATTACAATCCTTTATTACCAGTAGTTTAATAGGTTTATGATAGGTCATAAAACAATTCAGCATGGGAGTACATAAAAGGAATACGTTATACAGCTGTGACATCTTAATATCTATTCATTGTAATCATTTTATGATCCTTAATGGTAGCATTTTTAAAATAAGTTTGTATGCTTTTACATGAAATAGATGGCCACCAAAAATGGGAGGTGAAGGAAAACCACATAAATATAGAGTAAAATACTTAATGAGGCATTTTGAAAACTTCTAATGTCAAAAGCATGTAGACTGTATCACGCATGTGGAGTCTCATTATGGGTAATTATAATAAAATTATAAGTGCTATAATAATTCTAACCTTGAAGGCACAATAAAGGATAGTTATATTTGCCTTCCTAGCCCACACATCTGAGACGTTTTCCTCATTAATTATATTTCATGTAAGTATAATTATGTAGTGTAAGACTAAAATTTGAAAGCATTTACTAAATCACTGTTAATGGCAGCCTTATTCTTCAGAGCTTTAATATAACTAATTATATCTAAAGTTATAGGCTGAAATAAGAAATGGAAACAAAGTAAAATTTACGCTGGATGGGATTTTTTTCCCTACTGATTGTTTTAATCTGTCATGTAATTAATGAATGAGAAGTGAGTTAGTAGAGAAAATGGATAATTATTTGAAACTATAGTAAAAGTCAAACCTAATTCCTCCATTATAAGTTATTTTGACTTTGGCTTCACTGGAATCATCCCGGCCTAAAACTCTACATTCGCTGTGACACAGAACATTATGTTGCAGGTTTCCAGACATTTTTGGGAGAGGGTATACCACACAAAGTATTCTGATAGTTTCTGTAGTGCCTAAAATATCTGACTATGATTAAAATACCAAGTCATTTGCATGATAGCAGGAAAATAGTGTTTTGAAATGTTGTAATACTTCATTTACTAAGATTTGTCTCATCACATTTTTTCACAAGTTTGTACCTTTCTCCATCCACTAGTTGGTACATTAGAAGCTTTGTTGGTGATACAGTTATTTTGACTTTACCTTGAAGGCAAATGTATACTCAATATCTCAGTATGGAATAATTCAATACAAGGATACATCTTTTCTTCATTAGGAGTAATTTTTAAATACTATATATTTCAGGATAGAGAAGCAAATATATTTTCACAGAAATAGAGGAGAAGGAAAATTGCTCAGAATGTAATGGAAGTTTTAGAAAATTTTAAGGTAGATATTGAGTTCAAAATAATGCTCAAATTACAGAGGTTTTTTTCCCCTAAAGTTCAACCACACAATAGCTGGAGGGGGGAAGTTTGAAATTCTTTCCAATGATGAAAAGATGATTTACAAATTATTGTGAGCTGGCTTTGAAGAGGGAAAAATACACAGTGATTCAATAGACCTCCCCAAAATTAAAGCTATACTTTTTATTTATTTATTTATTTATTTATTTATTTTTATTTATTATTTATTATTTTTTATTTTTTATTTTTTATTTTTTATTTTTTATTTTTTATTTTTTATTTTTTATTTTTTATTGTATTTGTACAATAATGTACATAGCTGTAGAGCATATGTGAGAATTTAACACTCTAACATAATAAAATAGAATGTGTTTATTTTACTTGTGTACACATAATCACATATTTTTAATATCTTCCCATATTAAATAGATCATGACTTCAGACTTTATTAGGCTCAATGATGCTGAGGTTGAGACATTCCAAAAGAATATAGTAAATCATCTTCTAATTATTACTTGCTGCTGGGTTCTTCATCTACCTGGAGATCTATTCCAAAGCAGATATTTGTATGTATTTTACAGGTTTATACACATTGGATGTTCCAGGCAATAGGACTTCTTCAAAAAGCAGTATTTTTAAATGCCTTGTAATGGAAGACAAATACCTCAGACCTGGTAAATTTCTTCTTTCCATGAGTAAGAAAGTGGGATGTAAAAAAAAAAAAAATAAATAAAAAGAGAAAAATCCATAGAATGTTCTACATTTGTTCCATAGTCCATGTAGATACAACAATCATCCATACCTTTGTCAGGTTAGAGAACCAAGTTTCAGTTAAAGCTATGGCCTAAAAACAGTGGAATCAAGACAAACAGGGAGCAGGTAGTCAGCTTCTTAAGTATAGCTTTTTCTTATTAGCATAAATGTTTATCCCCTTGTTTGCTCCTTCATATATTTTTTTTATTTTTAGATGAAAATTACACCTGAATCTTTAAATGGACAAGGAAAAGGATTGTTTTCTGCCCAAAATCCCTTTCTTTGGATGCTATCTTGGTCAAATTTCAATTAAAAGAGCAGTTAAAATCCTGAAGTCCTCTGGGTTTAAACTGGAAAACAGAGGGAAACCTGCCATTTCAGAAAATTGTCCCTGTTGTGGTCCTTTTCCTCCTTTCCTTCCAGAAACACACTGCTTCAGGACTAACCTATTTAGGTGGGATTTGCAAGAGAGGATTTGAGGAATTGTACTGAGGTACAGAGCTGGTGTGGTAGTATTTGGATTTAAGTTGAGGCTTTCTCATGGGATTAGTTATTAGTTGCAGTTGATACAGTAATTTAACTACTAAGTATTTGAAAAACCAGGCACTTATTCTTTATATATATTTTATATACAAAGAGAACAATGTTGCCAGTTATGTTCCCAAGCCCCTGTTACATAGTTAAATAGGGAGATCTTATTGTGCTATCAGTCGCTCTTTGCATAGAATGCAATTATTAAATTGTGGTTATTCTGTTCCTGATAAAACGAATAATTTCCCTAAGCAAATAGTCAGTAATAAGTGAAACAGCTTTAATTACTTTGGTGCTATAGTAACTATTTTCTTTTCTTATGTTTTCATTACTGAGGGTCTATCTATGAAGACAAGTTACAGCAGTTGCTAATAGGGCACGTTGCATAAAAAATCTTTCTCACTCGTTTATTTCACAGCCTGCTTTGCAGTGTTTTGACAGAGATTTTGTGGGAATAGACTATTACAACATGGTACTATATTTTGCTTTCTGGGTCCTATTTTTACTTGCTTTTGGCCACTTCACACATTTTATAGGATACTAGATAAAGCCATGGGAGGATTCAGGTGTGATAAATGTTAAGTGTTGCATAAATTAAATCCAGTTAATGATGTTAAACACCTACAAATTAATCAAAGCAGCACCTAACTTTTCAGTGTCTAGCCCTCAGACAACAATTAAAACCCAATGTTTCTAATATCTATCTAAAGGGCATGGGTTGATCAGCAAGTAATCCTGAACACCCACAGGTGAAGTGAGGAGCCAGCTGAAGCAGCTGATAAGAAACATAATGTGATGCTCAAGTCTGATATCTCAAGCTGTTTTTCCCTAGAGGTTATCTGAGGGAAGAAGGCAGAATGGCACTGTCCTTAAGATATCTGTGTTTTGGAAGCCCCTCTTGTGCACTGTTGAACTTATGGCCTTCCTCTGAGTTGAACAAGGCTAACACATTTCAAAATGCCATTGTCAAGATGATAGGACTGTTCTTAATATATTTATTACATTCAAGACTAGTGTGCTGAGACTAATTTTCCTTGGAGGAAATCACCTTCTTTTAATGTAACTGGAATGAATTTTCACCTGTGAGGTATAAACTGTCAGAGCTCTTTCATCTTACAAACTCTTTGTGTTTTGAGAGAAATGAAGAAATCTTCCTTCACTTAGAGAAGAGCTAGTCCAACAAGAATATTCAAGTCCAGCCACATAATAGTCTTATTTAACAATTATTTCAGTGTTTTGCCTCTGTTTGCTTACAAGTCCTCTTTTTGTGGAGCTCTTTTGGATTTCCTCAGACCTTTCTTCCACATGCATTAGTTTAAATACATTTCTTGGTGTTCAACAGGACAATATTTGTTGTTAGGTCTGCTGTTAGGTGAGGTTTTTTTCTTAGCCAAAATGGCTATCTTTCTTGTCCCTTAACATTGTATTATGACCTTCTTAAGGGCTATAGGCTTAGGAATCAGCTAGATTCAGCTGAGTGTTCCTGTAGCTTCCTGTAAATCTAGGTCCTTTATCATGCACTAAGATAATTGGAATTAGGTCTGAGGTCCGTGCCTTTCAAAGACATAATGCTCATTTAAGTCAATGCTAATGGAGTGAAATTACAGAAGTACAAGTCTTAGCATAAAAAATTGGATGACACAACTTCTATCTTCAGCATTAGGATTAATACAATGAAAGCATTTTACCTACCTTGAAGTCTTTCTTCACTGCTATTCATTATCTAGAGCAAATATGATCATTTATGTCAGTTTTCTTGCCTTTGATTAACTTATTCATGCTTTTGTACGTTTTTTTTCTATTTTCATGCCTAACTTATTTTCAACACAGGTATCTACACTTTACTAGAGTAAGTATCCAGTATTTTGGCAGTTTAACCAAATTCCTTAATATGGTCAAATTTTTGTCTCACCTAATTGCTTCTTAGGTATAGAAAATGCCTGCCGAAAACACTACATTTATGTCCTCACCACACATAACAGAATTTCCTCATTTTAAATTATATCAAAATAATTGCTGGAAGATAAAAAAACCTTCTCTACTTCCTAGATTTAATTCACTTAAAATTTGCAATAAAATTTTTCTAAAATAAAGTGTCAGTAAAACTGGTGAACAAATCAAGTTTGTATTCTAGTTAAGATTTGGCTTGGTGTCCTGTTAGATCCTGTTAAATCTGACCTGGTATTCAGAGTTGAAAGGAAATTTGTATTTCAAAGAGAACTTGCAATCATCAACCTGCTTGAATATGATTCTACAGAAGGAAATGTTTATATCAAAATGAAGATATCAAATAGGGGCACATAGTGCTGTTTTATTAGTATTATTAAATTTTAAAATCTCTCTTTCATAGACTTTTGAAAATTACCTGGATCAGGTTTTAGATACATGTCAGCTATTTGTACTTAATTAAAATTTCTCCATGAAACAATTTCTAAAGCTCTATTTTCTCAGTTTGGATTATGAGTAAACATGAAATAAGTGTAATTGGACTCATTATTTTTTATTGTACATTGGAATGTTGTCTGCTTCTTACTTTAAATAATAATCTTGCCTCAAATGTAATAAATGCTTTGATTACAGAAATTTCTCCTATATGACTGAAATGCTGATTTCCATACAAAACTGAGAGTAAAGAAAAGCATGCAAAATGTATATTCATCACATCAGTTTGGATGCTCATTATTCTGTTCCTTAGAGTGGTTCTGTTCTCCCCAGACATATGATATATTTCACTGTTAGAAATGTTCATAATTTAAAGAAAATTTTGAACAATTTTGGGAGTTTAAATTATTCTATAAAAAAGGTGGTTGAACAATTAGGAAGGCCCACACTATGTGAATATGAGTGCTGCTGTCTCAGAGAAAGAAGAGGATAAAACCAATTAAGAGTAGAACTGATCTAACCTTGACAAAGCATTCCAGTTATCTTCTTTCTGAAAACTCTGGATTAAACATTGGACATAAAGGACATAAGGGAAGATTTACTTGTTTCCTTGACTTGCACACTGTTCCCATTGGTGACATCTTGTTTTCATTTGCCAAGTGCTTTGTACCAGCTGGCAGTCACCTCTCTTGTCTACTGGGTTTACAGACCCAGCCACTGTTGCAGTCAGCTTCCATCATTCAAGCCACAGGTTAATTCCCATGGACCATTAGGGTTAAATGTCACAGGAGAGAGGGACTTCAGCCCAAGCGCTCAAATTTAATCTGGTCCTCTGTGTAAAACAATATGCTGGAAACCCATCACTTGAGCTCATAAGTATTTCTCTTGTTAGAAGTCCTAACAACCACTTTGAGCAAAGGACATTTCAATCTGTCTCATAATTATTTACTGTGCCTCTCAAATCTTCTGTGTTTCTTTTGCTATATTACCAAAAAACTTCCTTAGGAGATCAAGGGGAGGAGACACTTGGTAGACTGCTTGAGATCTGTGGGACAGGAGCACTGAGGGAAGGGTGGAATGTTTGGCAACCTTGTAATTGTCTCCTCTGTCAGAGTTTCAGATGTGTTAGGCATTAAATAGCACCACTCTATCCATCTTAATGCATTCTCACAAGTTGGACAACATTCTTTATTAGAGCTGAGAGATTTTGAATTTGACATCAGCAGTAACTAGCACAATTGCACCAGTTCCCAGCCTCATTTGATTCATACCCAAATTAATACCTCTTGGGCAGGAACCCAGCCAAAAGCCTCAGCATGCCATTCAAGTGGGTCTCAAGGGTTTCATACATGCTCAGATTATGCATGCCTTTAATCCTATTGCACATTAAACAGCATGAATAGGACAACATCTTGGTCAGCTGAAATCCTAAAACAATATTTAGATCAGGCTAACTGGTCCTAAGCATCTTGTACTTAGCTGCTCCCCAAAACACAGTGTTTTCCTGACATGTCTTTCCTTGCCCACAGGGTCAGGGATCAAAAAGACTAAAACTTACAAATGATCCCCTGCTGGCTTCCAAATCCCAACCACAGAATCTATGCTCAAAATCCTTTGGAAGAGTAGAAGTAGTCACTGAGGTGCATGTGTCAATCAAAATTTTCTCACTATTGTGTTTTATTCACCTCATCTGTTTGGATTTACAAACTACTGTCACTCAAACTTTGTATTTGACTCAAGACTGAAACAGCATTTTGCCAAAGTTGCACACTCATGACTGAGTGCTGTGCACTCAGTGTTCTAGAAAATACAGTATGAAATAGCAATTGCATGCTGAAAGAAGTACATATCTTTCATACTCTCAGAAAGCTATTTTGACTTTTAGGGGCAAATTGTGATAATTTTGCAACAACATAAGTCGTTGCCATTGCTTAGTGTGCAAAAGCACCTCAAAGGAATTTGGTAGTTTAACTGTTAAGAGTGACAGAAGGAGAATGGAAATTATGGTTATGGAATACATTGGGATGTTCTTGACTCCAGAAAACAAGTTTGGGGATTGTGGCCTTATCAGTTGGAAACTAATGAAATGGAGGCAAGCTTGTGCATGTGCAAGGAAGACAATCAAAAGACTTCCTTAGGAACATGAAATGAAGGACTACGTGTCTGTATTCAGGAAATATTGAACTAAATGCAGGAAAAGTTTATTAGGAATGTGCAGTAGCTATTGCGTGAAGATAGATTAAAAATACCTAACTTCTTTAGAGTCAATATAAGAAGGTTTGGAAGAAATTTAATAACTCGGAAACAGAGGGCTAAATATTCAAGAGGAAGAAGGGGTTTTTACATAAAACAATTAAATGAAAATAAGAGAAGTTATAATAAATTGGTTGCAAATGCATTTAGTTTGTTAACTAGATTATATCTAACCATCCAAGAAATTAGTTTTTAGTTCCCAAATAGGACAGTGCAGAAGGAACTCAATATAAGATAGTGATAAGAAGGAAAAATTTAAAAACTTGCAAAAGAATTCTGGGGGAAAAAAAAAGATTAGGCTTGTGTTAGGAATGATTATGTATCCAGTGTGTCCAGGGAGTAGAAATGAGTGCTGCCTGTTTACACTGCACATAGACTAAATTAATCTTGTGCCCTGAACTTCTCATGCACCTTCCCAGAAGCAAGGAAGGAATATTTTCACATCTTGGTAAACAAGTTTCTTACTGGATGGAAAGTTCTCTTTTTTGTGAATTGTTGGAAATTATCATAACTAGAGAAAAGTTATGGGAAGGATATTCAGATACGTCTACTCTTATTCTGCTGCAATTAATGTTCAGTGCCATACTATTTTATCTCTCTCCTTTACCCAGGGTAAAATGGCCACTTGGTTTGGCTCTACAAGGAAAGATTTCCTTTATTTTAAATTGGATGAACTTTTGTACTGTGGAGCATAGTACTTGCTTTCTAGGCTCACTTGAGAGTTTTATTTAATTGCTTCTCTAATAATGCAGGGACTTAGCTATTGGAGATGACTGTAGCCCCCTCTATGTCCTTTCTGTGACATTCTGTGGTTGCAACTTTTACTGAAGATCTTAATTTTCTTTTGGTTCTGGGAAATGTGATAGGTGGAAGAAAGCAGAATAGACATTATGTGGATAAATCTAAAATAAACATCTATAACATAGTTAGCTGAGATTGTGAATGAACAACTCAATGATCCAAGTGATGCCTCCCAATCAAATCTTTTAGAATCTTTTAGGTCCCAATCCCATGGCTGTGTGCATTTAATCCTTCCCCTGTGCCACCAATTCCCCATTAATTTCACAGATTGAACACTTGCTCAAATCCCACATATTTCTCACGAATTCACTGAAGTATTTTACATTCTCCATCATCATCCTTCTCTGAACTAAAGACGTGCTTTGCAACTCTCAGGAAATTAATCACTTTTCCATCAAAACAGCATTACTCCCAAAAAATGCAGCTTATTTTTATATAAAATTTCCCATGTTACTAATCTTCCTTTCAGACCCATAAATTTTCTCTCACCCTTTACTAGAATTATCACCCACCCAAACCAAAACTTTTCTAAAAGTGAGCAAAACATATCTCATTGCCATCAGACAGAAAGACCTTCTGTGTCTGGCCCAAGTAGCTCTTCTAAATAAATCACTCCAAAAGAGTTCTGTCTTAATGTTCTTTTTCCATGTAAAATATTTTGCATTTCTTTTAACATATTGCCCAGTACTTCTACGGGATATGTCTTTCCCATCTCAGTCCTGGGAGACAAGTCCCTTTATGATCACATGGGGAAGGTTCATTCAAAACACAGAAATACTGAATATTGAATGATGAATACTGAAATAATACTTGTCTTGAGCTGCATGAAGAAAGGCAGTGAACCCAATCTCAAACTCTAAAAAAATACCTTTCCAAACTGTATTGCCATTGTTACTAGCAAACAGATAGTGGGAAAATACTGTGGCTAGTTTTTGAGTATGTTCTTAGTTACCTGAACAGACTTACACTGAGAATTTGTGCTAAAGGACAATTTTTTAACTATGTGTTTAAGGAAATTTTATCCCAACCCTTACCAAAAGCAATCTCTCACTTAAGATGGACTGATGATACACCCTCAGTTATTAAAGAGGGAGTGTTTTTAATGAACACTGTGAAAAAATGGGCTTAAATCCCACCTTTGCCATTCCTTGTGTTACCTAGGCAACGCTTATATTTTCTTTATATCTGTTTCTTCCTGTGAATATTTGCTATAATAATTCTTGACCAATTCACAGGGGTGTTGTGATGTGAGCACTAATTAATTCACACCTTCATAGGCAAAAGCTACCATGCGAGTATTGACACTATTATTTTTAATAATATTTACTTAGTCTATGTTAAAACCTTTCAGAGAGATACGACTGATTTTACATTTTCCTTCAAATTTTTCAGGCTGACTTATCTAAACAGTAAGGAAGAAAATGATTATGCAGAAGGGCCAAGTATAAGGGTAGATACTTTTTAAAATCAGACATTTAAAAAATAACATGTAAGACTCAGCAAAGCTAGGGAATAGATAGGGGTTTCTGTCAGGTTGGAATGATAAATGGAAGGGCTCTAGTGGCCCTTCTGTTTGTTTAGACCTCTTGTTCCTGCTACAACTCTGCACAAAACTAGCATTGAAGTGCCTACTGTTAAAACATAACATAACCTGACAGTGATCAGCCCAGAGGGCTTTTCCAAGAGAAGGCCATATTGTTCTGCATGGGGAAGTGCTCTACCACGAGATGTCCTGAGACGTGAAGGAAAGCATCGAGTGCGGAAGACTTTCCAGTACATTAGTAGTATATGAAAGGAGCTGACCACTCATACATTAATATGGCCTTGTCCCAGGGACTGACATATGGGAAAGCACTGCATCAGATTCTCTGCAGACTGCTTGTTTTCTCCTTGTTTTATAACAACAGATACAAAGTGCAAAACACACCAGATTTACCATTACAGGGCCTGAACGCATTCTGTGTATGGATAAGATACTTAACTTTTATATTGTGCAGATGACTGAACAATTACAGATCCCATTATTTTTTTACTATGAACTATTTGTAAAGCCACTACAGAATGTTTACCTTGGGAACAGCTTTAACGTTAAGCATATTATATACCAACAGGCCATTTGTAGTTAAGTAGTTTTCTGCTAATGGCTCCAAAGTATTCTGTTTTCAACTCCAGAGGATTTTTAAATGTCGTCAAAGAGACTGTGTTTATGATGCATTTAAGTTCTTTATTCAGGTAAAGTAAAGCAGCATGATACTGTCTCGAAAACAGAACAAGAATGAAGGAAAATTCTCATGAAAATTAATGTTAAAAGAATAATAACAGGTATTTTCAGAAACTCCACATAGAAATTTTAAAAATATTGCTCTGAATTTTTGTGTCTTCCTTTCTTTCCTGTTGTTTGTTTTTATGTAGAATATTAACATGTCAAGATGTCTACTTATGCATATTTATTTGTGCAGTGTAAAGAAAGAGTAAGTATCATATTACTTGAAAACTTTGTGGAAATGCATCTCCAGTTTACACAGGTAGATTTCAACTGTGCCTGAATTTCACCAAACTTTGCATATCTTGGGGAATATTATGCTCTGGCTAGCAGGTTTTCCACATCTTGATTATTTGGCTTATTCACTTATTCACTGCAGTTTTGTTTTTTTCTGTCAGCTCTACTAACATGAAAGTGCTGGAAAGGGTCCACAGACACAATGCCTGACATTACAGTTGGTATAGTACTTCCCCACACAAAAGAAGAGTTTCTTTTGCTTTGGAGTTGAACAAACATATATGAAGCTGCCTCCCTAAACTATTTATAATACATCAAGGTAGTTATGGTTGAAAAAAATGAACTTATGAGTGATGAATAAAAACTGAGGTGTGATGAGAGAAAATTCAGTGTGATGCTTGTCCCACCCAGCATTTTAGGGTCAATTTTCTATTGATTCACAGTAACAAATTATAAGAATCACTGTTGGTAATATGACGTGGTCAGAGTCTGAATACTTTTCAGATCCATATAAAATGACTGAATGTGATCAGTTCCTCAGAAATATTTTGGTGAACATTTTCTTATATTTCTCTGTAAAGCCAAGCTAGAAGGAAAAAAAAATGCTACCTATCTGTAGAACTATGAAGACATCTCTCATGCTGACAATCCTCAAAAATTATTTCATTTTTGAAAGAATCCTCGTAAGCAACATAGTTTTCTCACATATAATGAATATTCCCTTTGCTATTCACTAGATCAATCCATGCAGTCAGACATACAGTGAAAAGATCCAAAGATGCAAAGAAATTAGCAACAGAAAGACATCAGCAAATCAACCTTTATGCATTTAATAGACTGCTGCACATTCCCTTCAGTTTCAAGCTCTGCATGAGCATGTTTCCCCCTTTTTTTTCTTTTTTTTTTATTTTCTAGAAAGCACTCAAGGGCCTCCATGAAAGTAGCAGGGGATGACAAGCTGAGTTTGCCAGCACTTCCCTGTGCAGGTGCTTTGCTCATTTTGTGGACACTAAGCTACATGAGTGATTCCTTCTGTTTACAGCTATGGTACAACAGCAAACATTCAAGGAAAGTCTCTGTGCCACTGCTGGTTTTCCCCAATGTCTTAGAAATGATTAAATGTTCCCATTGAAGCAGATAATGAGGAACTCTGTGGGAAAAAGATTTTTTTTTTTTTTTTTTTGTTCTGCATTTACATGCAGACTGTTTGAGATGCCAAGAATATGATTATTAGTGTGCATGTAAATATTCTTGATTCACACAACATTTTTCAGGAATCAGCCCTAGCCTAGATGTTGAAATCATGATCAGTTATCAGCAGGTGGTGACTAGGTGATTATGTGCTAATTATCGTTCTAAATGTCATTTCATTAATTGTAGATTGATACAAGCTGGAAGGTATTTAGCAAATGTCTTAGTGTTGGAAATTATAATTGAGGGACATATCTAATTTCTAGTTCTTGGGGTCTAGAGTATAAAGGTTGACCTAACGGGGAGTTAAAGGTGTGAAAGACACACCTAGGAATTCCTCTTGTCTTTGTGGTACATATTCACTTGCTGTCTAGAAATTCTGTGCAGTTTCTTTTTCTTCTGCTTTGCAAAAGCCACATTAAGAGTGTACAGTAATAAAAGTTCTCATTGTGTCAAAGACCTGACCATTGGCCTTTTGGAAATGCTGCATACAGCCTAGGATGATTACTACAGCTCTTAATGTTAATCTTCAGTCTTATTTTCCTCTATTTCAATTAAATGTCAGGATCCAACAAGTAATCAGGAGAACTGGCACAAAGTATTTTCTTGATAGTTACATTTTATATAAGAAATTAAATATGTATTGCACCATGGCTAAAAACAGGAGTTATTGCTTGTTGGGCTCCTTAACCATTGGGTTTTGAGTTGCTGCACCAGTGGATGTTTAATGATGTTGAGCGCAGCGGAACAGGGGCAGTGGGAGGATATGACAAACAGGCAGACTTCCTGGAATACACAATTTGGTGCTGATGAGGCACTTCACAGAGGCATGCCTGCTGAACCAAAGTAGGAATTTGAGCTCCGGCCTCCCACATAGTGGGTCTGTATTTTAACAACTGGGGTACTGTAAATAAAGGGAATGCTTCCCCCCAAGGTCCCTTGTGAGACAGAGCTCATCAGACTTTTGCACAGAAGCACAGGAAAAGATGACTGAATATTCCAGATGGTCATAATATTCTGAATTGGGTGTAGGGGGGTGGTTTACACCTCAGGCATGCTGGGCGCTATTTTGCTTCATTTTAAAGTAGTTTACCTTAAAACTTCTAGGATTTTGCTTCAGGACAGTAGGATTTCAACAACTTCCTTTTCACGCTCTGCAAGTTCAGGGTCAATTCTGGAAGCAGTCTTTTGTTTGAATTGCTTTGCAAAAGTACATTTATTTCTGAAGATAGTATCCTTCTAAATCTTTTTGTTTAGGAACAAATCCTGCTGACTTTTTCACCACAAGAGAACTTTTCTGCTTGTGCCTGTTCTTCTGTGACATCTTCCTATTTTAGCAATATGTAAGGAAGATTGAAAAGGTAATGCTAAAACACTTTCTACAGGAGTCATTGATCTAACATTGACTGGAAAATAATCCACCAGTTTCAGTCACAAAATGCAAATTTGACCTAATCCTAACTTGGCTTTGAAGACCTGTTAAAACTGAAAGAGTGATCTAGAGGTCATGGTAACATAATTTTAAAGCAAGTAAGCAAGCACTTCAGGAAGTTATGATAGACTATTGACACAGGGCCATGCTGAAAGGAAGAGAACTTGAATCTTTATTGCTAAGGGCAGAATTAGAGTGAAGAGGAGTTACATAGATGTGTCAGAAAACCTAGTTTGGCCTGCATTTAAAATGGGAAGGAAAAAATCTCATCCAGTTGTCAGAAACTGTTGTGGGTTTTTGTAAACTAGATAAATTTGGAAAATAGGATAGCTCAGATACAAGAAACATTATACATCACTGTTATGAAATGCTGCAGAGGAGTCACATGATGGGTTTTAGTATGATTCAGTAATGTTCAATGAGTAACATTCAAATGTAAGATTTGTATGCTGAAGGCTTTAAACTTATTGTAAGCATTATTGTTATCAGGAAATAGGAAGGAAGCAAGATTATAAAATAGGTGTTGTGGTATTAAACCTTTCACTTTAAAGTTCAGGCCATAACAGGAAAAGAATGCTCATAGTAGGATACTACTTGCATATGACATGAACTCTCCAGTAAAGGAATAGTGTTTGGAAATCATGTGGATACTAAACTATTGGAATAACAATGTTGTTTCAATACAAGTTGCCCTAGGAAAATGGGAAACAAGAGTTTTACCTTCCACTTCTGACCCCAATATTTCTTCATCTTCATTGAACGTGTTTAACAACAATGCTGAGAATCAGATTGTTGAGCAAAGCTATTCAGTGGTCAAATGTATGTTGTCAGAGAGTTCATGAAAAAGTCATTAGCTCTCCTCCCCTCCTCTTTCACTGTCAAGCAGAATCATGTCATAAATACAGCCACTTGTCTAGCAGGATATCAATCTATCCAGGTATCACCCACTTCCTGTCTCTGGCCATATGTTTCTGTTATTTATGTCAAGAAAATAGCATTTACACAACCGCTGCTAGTTGTTTACAGAAGTTTAACTCCTGTGATATAGTCCCGCTTGTGTTGCATGCTTTTAGCCCATAGATAATACATGAGATTGTACATTTTAAAATATGCTACCACATGCATGATAGAATAAACACAGACCTGAACTGACAGCACCATCTGCCAAACACAGTTGATGTCAGGGGAATGGTCTCTGCACAATATTCCACTGCCCCCCCATGAGATAAGGTTATTTTTTTCTCATGGTATAACTACGCTAAATTCTACTTGTTCATTTAGTACTCAAATTGTTAAAATTCTCAGAAGCAGAAGGGACTTGGGCCTCCTAAGAAGCACTGCATAGGAAAAGTGCAAATTGAACAATACTCATAGGTTTTGCTTGTTCTTAACACTAGTCACATTCTTGTTTACATACTTACACCAGAAATAAACCTGCAAGCAATGTATACACGACACCTAGATTCTCAGTGCTCTGAAGTCATGGAAAATTCATAACATTAATCTTTAAATGGCCCTGAAATCTGAAAATTATATAGGGCAATCTGCTTGCAGATGCAGTCTAACTGCTTGCAGTGAGACATTAGCAATAGTTGCATTTTTTTTCCTGCTAGAGGCCCACATTATTCACAAAGAAATCAAAAAGATAAAGGTGATACTTAACCTTTTTTCTTTTTAATATTTTAAACTTTATAAATATTAGCCTGTTCATTTGGACTCCTCTATTCATTCTCAGGAGCTGGCATTATGGAGATAATTGCTAGGATTAGGAGGGTAAAAATACTTCCGCATGTCCTACAACAGCAGCAAACTCAAAGCTGGGAGATCCCTACTTATATGACAAACATAATTTATGAGGAAATTAAACAGAGTCTGCACCAAATTTCTGAAAGAGTGTATTTCCACCTTCCGAACACCAAACCTTATAGTGCCTTACAATAGACACAAGTAACAAATGTCACTACCTGGTCACACTGAAGGCTATTTCTTGGAAGGAACTTATTGACAATGCTAGCTGTCCGCATTCCACACTGTGATAATCTTAAAACCTTACACAGTTAGTATAGCTATTGGTTGGGTCTATCATAGACCTGGATTTTCCTCTGCATCCTCCTCATACCACCTGGGTATGAGTCCATTAGCCACAGTCCTGGAGAAACTGCCAATCTCCCAGTGAATAATAAATCCATGCATGTGCAGAACGCCCAGCACATTCTGGCTGTATCCAGCTTGTTTTGCTTCCATGAGTTAGGGGTGCCAGGCATGTTTGGCACACTTCAGGAATGCCTGGGCAAAAATGGAAACTCAACTGGCAGACAGAGCTCTGGGCTACCCAAAGAGGAGCTTGGAGCTATGTTACTAAATCCTAGGTTTGCTTGGTGGGAGCTACCTCTCTTACACAGGAGGTGCTGGATACTGTGTTGTCATGGAAATGTGAGCTTGGTTTCTGGCAAGGTGTCCTATCCTGGACCTGAAGAAACACTTCTTGATGAAAGTGTCTTCAGAAATGTTCCAGAGAAAAGTTTTAGTTTGGATGAATCAGCTTTTTATCACAATAAACTTTTATTGAAGAATTCCTGACCATCCCTATTTGCTGGTATCCAAATTTCCATTTTGCACAGTGAAATCAACATTGGTTCTGCTGTTGTCAGGGACTTTCTCACTGCAGATAGCTGGGGAACAAGGTTATATTATTATTATTTGATGTAACAAAAATCAATTTGAGTGTAATATTTTGTTTAATGTTAGGCATTCCTGCTAAGTAATGTAGGTATTTCATTACATCAATATTAAATAAGTTTATAAGAAACTAGAAAATCAAAGACATGAGCAGCTTTATTGTGATTCATTATAATTTTGCTGCACTATTTCTAAAACAAGATATCTTCATAACATCCTTCTCTAAGAAAACCCCAAAGAAACTAAGATTTTATTATTTCCTCACAGATACTATTTATTTGAAAAGTTAAATAAATTTAAAGAATTATATTATTTCATTAAAAAGTTGTAGAACTGCTGTATATTCAATTTGTAAATATATATATGGAGCATTTTGAATGTGACTATATTTAAAAACTTTTCAAATGAAAAATTAATTTTGCCATAATTTTGCACCACATTTTCTTTATTCTCATCTCCTTCCTTTTGTATAATATATATAGAGGCTACTGTGGATGAGAATTAAATAGAATTCCATTTAAATTGTGATGTCTCTTTGAGAAATCAGTCTGGTTGAAGGGAAATATTTATTGTATGAATTTTTATATCATGTAGTTTCCTGACCTATTAAATAACACCAGAAAATAACTGCTGAAGTAGACATTCACTTTGGAAATATTTCTGAAACCATAGTGCTTTTAGATTAACTGATAAGACTCTGCTTAATGCTGACCCATACTGATGAAGGATATTTGTAGTTTTGTTCACTTGAGTGTATCTATTATTAAGAAGATGGGAAAGTTGTGTTTCATATCAATTGAAATGTTTATATTTGTTGAATTTATTCCTATCAATAGAAGTTTTAAAATCTGTAACTTATTAATGACAGTGGTTTTACTTCATGGTAACATTCAAAAAAGGAAGAATTATATTCACACTTGCTGCTTATTTGTGAGACCCATAATTCTATAATTTCCAGATTTCAGTATTTCTCTGCCTTTTCTGTGGCAAAAAAAAATTCTGTTTTATTTTCTTGATGGTCTCTATACCACAGCAAGGATTTCACAAAGCAAAAGCAAAGTTATTTGGATCCACCACAGTACAGAAAAATAAGAAAATCTTGCAAACAGGAAAACTCTAATCTTGACACATCTCTTGAATTGAACTTTTTGGTACAGTACTAATTTTGTTCATATACACACAGAGAAAAGTTACAAATTATATAACTGTGTGTTTGTGCACGTGTGCACTTGCAAATCCACTACAGGATGTCCCATAGCATGAGTGTGTTCATGTGGAACCACATTGTTTGGGTTTATACTTCTGAGGTGATTATGGTTTAAATAGGTCTTTTAATAGGAAGCTTAATCTGAAAAACTGTCCAAGGGGTGCACTAAGAGAAGGTAAATTGTGTATAGTCTGAATTTAGAGGGTGTCACCACATTCCAAAAACACATTATAGGTATATTCAGTGATATCTGATGTTCCTTAAGCAGATGACATTACACATTTAAACATCAAAGTGATGTTAAATAGCTATTATTAAGAAAGCAATCTGCCTCCCAATCCTGTCACTCCTATAGACTTAAATCATCTGTTAAAACTAACTGGAGTTCTGCATAAGTGAGGAATAAAAGATATGAGCTGTTATAAAACAAATAAATTCCTCTTCACAGATTTCTCAGCTAGATTGGTGTTCATGAATTTGGTACCCAACAGGTGAATCAATAAGACTTCACTTTAGTAGACCACAGATTCAAATACATATTTAAAACATAGTTGAAAACTCAAATTACAACCTACCTGAACTCAGCTGTAAACATTATGGAATTCCAAGTGCAGTCATACTGTCAAAAGGATAAAAACATTATACTAGGGAAAAAAATCAGTGTAAAATCTGACATCTTCTCATAAATTAGGGTTTTCAGGAATTCAATTTTTGGAAAGTATTATACATCCTATAATATCTGGTAGGTCAAAGATTTTTTCTTTTGTATTTTTTGTAATAACATTTATTTTTCTCAGGGTATGTCAGGAGTTCAGGGGGTGGAAAACTGGGATAACAGAGATTTGATAGTACAGGAGGTTTTTTGAAGAATCACTTTAGTGAAAGCTGTAGCATTTCTTCAGAGCAGAAAGTTCTGGTGTTTCACTGTTTAGCATGTAGTCACAGAAAATAGTGTTGCACTATGATATGAAATAATTCACACATTCACGCTAGATGTAAAAGAGGAAAAAAAGACAAACTTTATTTCTGACTCTTCAATATATAGTGACAGTGGATTTGATGATGAAATTGTTACCTCTCCAACAACAATGGTCAAACCAACAGTCCACCAATTCTCTCCTCCCACAAAGAAGAATGCAAACCAATCATTATTTACATGACAGTGCATGAGAAATTCCAGTAGACATATGTAAATATTAGAAGGCATAGAAAACTTTTAGAAGAACTTTAAAACTTTTAAAAGAACAGAGTGACAATACAGAATTTCAGAAAATTACATGTTGAAGTAACTTTTCTTCCAGCCTCCTTTTCACAAAGGTTAAGTTTCAAATTTTGGTAGGTTTACTCAGGATCTTGCATGAGCCCTGGATGAAAAAGATGTGAAGCTCAGCAGCTACTTCTGGTACTAAACTACTATCACTGTGAGCTCTTTTCTATTTTCATGTAATTGGGATTTTGTATGTTGAACACTCCATTGTTGTCTTCTGTCATTTGGCTATGCATCTCACAGAAGTGTCTGTCCCTGCCACCCCCATAAGATTTTCACTTCCTGTTTAAGGAAATGGAAGACAACAATTAGATCTCATCAAAATTTTCTTTTGAAGGCTAAACAAATGCACTGCCTTGTCTTTCTCCCTGTATGTTGTGTGCTCCAGTTCAAGGCAGCCAGATGAAGAGTTTCAAAAACTTTACATGCACACACACTCACACACATGCACACACACACACACACACACACACTTTCTCTCACTTCTTCATCCTATATTGGTCCATGTTTGGAAAGATAAAGAGTTTTGAAGAAGTTGAGGTTATTTCTGCTGTACTGCATTACCAGTTTTCCAAAGCTGAAGAAGGTGCAAGTCACAGAGAAAATCAAGAAGACAGAGAGAGTGCAAGATAGAGAAAAGAGGTCTTACCCCTCTTATTTTGTAAGGCCCAAGTCTTAAATGGGGGAAAATAAATTGGTGGGGAGAAAAATATTAAATTCCACCTGATTCTGAATTTCCCATTTTAAAAAGTGTAATTTAGGTCAAATTTGTAATAACATTGAATTCTGTTGACCTGGGATTTCTATGGTTGTGATATTTTGTATATTTCATATAGTTTCTCTGGCACATTTTTTTCTCAGGAAATGGGCTTCTCATATTGGCTGACTTCCCTTTACACTTAAGACTACTCCATTTTACACAGAGAATAAGGGCAGAAATGTAATTGTGCAAGAAGCAGTCATAATTATGCTTATCAGAAGGGATTGCCATATATGAAAGCTGCTGTTCTGCCAGAATTGTCCAGTTTACTCACAAATCCAAATTGAGTTTGGCCATACAGAACTGTCCAAGAGTGCAGAGTGCAGAGCACATTCAGATACTGAAATGGAGAAATACTCCTATTTTAGAGGATATAAAAGTATTTCAATTTTTGCATTTTGGTTTGTTTTGTTGGGTGGTCCTGGTAAAACTCTGGTTTTCCCCATCTTTTGTAGTGAAACAGCACAGAAACCTAATGCTGAACATAGAAAAAAATAGCCTCATACTTACCTTATTTAGAATCATAGCACTAAAAGGACATCTGTAAGTGAACTATTTGAACTGCAACACTCCTCTCTTAAAATGCTGGTTCTTTGGGAACCCTGCAAAGAGATCAGTGGGTGGGATCTGATCTTGAAGTATTTCACCATTTTGTTGGCTGAGTTTGCTTAGAGAAAAAACTTTACCAGTGCATCTGAATTCATTATCCAATTTCATTATCCATCTCTATTCTTTTAGAGGATAGGACTGTATGTGTAAGTGGTGGTTCTGAGTAGGTTTCTTTATTATTTTAAATTAAATATATTTTAATAATATAATGGTATATCACACCATGTTGCTGCTGCAGAAAAAATACAGAAACTTCAGCTCAGGTCAGAAATCTCCTTTTTGTCCTTTTTGTCCTGTGTGAAGAAAGAGTAGGATGTTGTGTTTCATACTTTCATTTTATATGCAAGACTTTCATAAGTAGGATCCAAGCTCTCCTTCAACATCTAAGTTAGCACAATGATGTCTTGAACCACACATTTGAAGCAAAAACTGTCCCATGCATCTTGTTGAGACATTACTGTACAAACCTAGCAGCAGCGATGTTTTATTCATCTTTAAAGCTTATAAAACTTGACAGGTACAGGCCTATGAAATGTCTATATATGTTCTGTGGACCAAGACCAGGCTCCTGGGATTCAGGCAACAGTCACAGGCCAGTGCCATGTCTGTGTGTTCTGTGGAGAAAGACCAGGCTCCTGGGATTCAGGGAGAAAGCCAAAATTTCCCTTTTACATTTCCTTGAAGATTTATGCACAATTTTTTCTCTCTATTTTGCTGTGTAATATTTAGACAGCTATAAATAAAACTCAGATTATAATTTACTATCTAAATACCATATTCAACAGATGAACACTACTGAAAATTGTATTAATGTCTTTATTTTCTCTAAAAACTTGACCAGTAATACCTGGAGGGGCCTCAGTGAATACTGGCTAAATAAAACTGCTGCATTTTTTGTTTTGATTCAGTCTCACAAGTTTTTGGAAAAAGTCTCAACAAAAATGTGAACTCAAGGATCATCCCAAGATTTTTTTCTTTTTCCCTGTGGTAAACAGGTATTTTTGATTTTTCAGATTTTACAAACAAGTCCATTTGTTATGCTGTTACTGAGATTTACATATTTATGGTTAGGGTAATTTCTTGCACTGCCTTATTAGGAGGTTTCATGGAGATTATGCTGAGTTTCAAGATTCTCGTCAAATTCCAAAATTTCACAAACAATTTCTATTATCAGTCTCAATCTAGCAATTAACTCCAAACCAGTATCCCACTGGCCTCTGTCTGCTCCTCTTGCAGTTCCAGTTGTTCAACACTCCTGTTCCCTTCCCAGCCTTAGGGAACACCACACATTTCACAGCAGGACCACACCAAAATGGGTGAGAAAGCAGGGTAGGCAGCCAGACAAGGCTGAGATTTAGCAGCACTGAATGTGTAGCCCTGGGCCTTATTTACTTAACTCCATTTACCCTTTTCTGAATATTCAATTATTAATTTCCTTCTGGACTTTCCTTTTATTATTCTGGTCCCTCGATGTCAGGGTGAATAATTACAGTGGAAGCTGTTGACAGCCTCAGTCTTTTCATGATGCTACATGACTAGAACAGGTAACCTGAGAAACTTAAACACTACAAAGTTGTAAAGAGATGTTCAGAAGCAGGTTTACTAACTAAAGTACATATTCACAGAGATCACAAAAGTATATTTTTGTGGTTAGACTATCAAGTCTGGCAAATTTCAGCTGAAAATATTCCTAGATTAAAGATCGTCTTGCAAAAATAAAATCAATGTCTTGCAGAGTAATGGAATAGAAAATTTTCATTAATTAAAAGAAGAAATAGCCTAAGTGACTCAAACCAAGATTTTAAAAGTAGAAGTGTCCAGTGACATGAATAAATTATTCCTTATTGATGACATCTGTAAAGATTACTGTCTTTCTTCCCCTCCCCCAATAAACTGCCAAGAAAATAACTCACCTTGATCATAAAGATTTTTTATTGGGGGGGGGGGGGGAGAGAGGGCTTGTAGGTTTTTTGTTACAGGATGTAGAATGTTTAAATGCTAACTAAATTTAAAAAATTTTATCACAAAAAATTTTCTTCAGGAGAGTTTGCGATGACTTCCAAGATCCCTGGGCAATTGGGGATTCCTATTCAAACTTGCTGTGGGATCAGCATGATCCACTTACATCAGTTGCCTTATGTGGAAAGGACTTTCCCTTTGAACATCCATCGTAGCACTGGCAGTCAGGGTTCCATAAAAAGCTGTTCTTCAGTGCCAATCACTTTTGAGGTATCTTCAACCAGTTCAGAAGCTGCCAGTGTCTCTTTTTTTTCTGGGCAGTAACCAGCCTTGGATCCTTCGTATCTCCTACTCCAGAACCTCAGGGGTTGTCCTCAAGTCTCCACAAGTACTTTTTGCCAAAGACTCCAGGAATGACCAGCTGCAGTGTCTGTCCTGACTGGCCCAAGGCCCAAGCCCAGGGATCCCCAGGCTTCACCTCCTCATGGCTACTGCAAAAAATTAAACCCATCCTTGGCTGAAAACAGGACCCTCAACTTCTAAAGTTTTCCTTGTCCGTCCACATGTTCAGGAGAACAAGAAAATGTGATAGGAGGCACTTGGATGAATAAGGAACCCCTGAAAATAACCCCAGACAGAAAAGAAAGCATATGAAGAAGCAAGTAGGATCAGGTCATTCAAAGTATGGAGAGGAGTCCAGGCATGTTGGGATGGGGTTAAAAAAGCCAAAGTTTGCATGAATTTAGATTTGGAGAGACTGTGAATGAAAACAAGAAGGGCTTCTACAGGTCTTTCAGTAAAAAAGAAGACTGAGGAAAATGAAGCCCTGATGCCAGATGGGGCAAGGAACTTTATGGCAAGGGTGGCGTTAAAAGCTGAGGCACATCGTGGCTTCAGGAATGTCAGGTCCCTGAGATCAGTGGAGAAATTTGGAGGAATGTGGGTTTAACCCTCAGTAAAGGAAGGTATAGTAAGGGAAAATTTAAACCAGGGGACATACACAAATCTATGGGATCTGATGAAATGTACTCACGTGTGCTGAGGAGCTGACCAATGCCATTGCAAGTCCAGTTCAATTATATTTGGAATGTGGCAACTGGAGAAGGACAGAAAGAAGGAACATGAAGGAGTAGGACACTACAGGCCTGGGAATGTGATGGTACAAATCCTTCTCAGGACAATTTCCAAAGACATTAAAGACAAAAAGAAAATTGGGAATAGTCAGCTGTCAATGGGGAAATCATGCCTAGCAAACCTGATAGGCTTCTACAAATTAATTATTTGCTCAGTGCATGAAGGGTGATCAGTGGCTATCTTGGCTTTAGAAGGCTTTCAGCATTGCCTCCCATAACATCCTTGTTGACGAATAGATGAAACAGGGTCTAGAAAAATCTGTGATGAAGTGGATTGAAAAGACCAGTCACTGGGTTGCACCCAAGGGATCACTACTGTTGCCAGTACTATTTAGCATTTGCTTTTACAATCTAGGTGATGGAACAGAATGACACTTTGCAGATGACAAAAAGTTGGAAGTAGTGAATGATACACCAGATGGTTGTACTACCATTCAGAAGGACTTTGAGGGGCTGGAGAGTTGGTCTGACAGAAACCTCATGAAGTCTGGCAAAGAGGAATGCCAAGTCCCACCCCGGGAGGAAGAAAGCCCAAGCACTGACACATACAGGCTGAGGACTGGTGAATAGTTTTGCAGAAGAGACCCCGGTGCTATAGTGGACACCTACTGTAACATAAGTCACTAGGGTGGCCCTGTGGCAAAGGTGGCCAGAAGCACCTGGGACTGCAGTAAGAAAGAACAAAAGGATGTGATCCCACCCCTCTATTCATCACTGAAAAGAGCTCATCTGTTTCCAGAATCCTAGTTAAGATAAAGACTCTGCAGGGTTTGCAGTAGTCATCTGACTGTGTGAAATAGTTCTTAAAATGAAAGTTATATAATTTTTCTCTAAAGTAGCTTTTTGTATCATGATTTGATAAGACAAAATATATCTACATGAAAAAAAAATTATTCTTAACCATCTTCAGCTAGCTAAAGGTTGTGGATGAGGGTGCTATTCTAATCAGCTTTGAGAGACAGAGAGGCCAGAAATTGAGTCATTACACCAGTTTTAGGCAGCTGTCTCAGAATGGGATAAATTACCTCCTATTTAAAACTTTCTTTTCATACTTGAGAAGTGAGTTTAGAGAAATGGTTAAAACTATGTGCTCTGGTTTTTACATGACCAAAAATAGGTGACATTTATTCCAAACTGAGTTTTTTATACTAATTGGAACTGATTAATTTTGGAGGTTATTTTTTGTTTGTTTGTTTTCAAAAACATGAAGCAAATTCCAGTAATATCTGAGAAAGCAACATCTGCTCATAACATTTATATAGTTATTGCTCCATGCAGGTATTGATTAGTGGTTCAGATACTACAAATAAAAGATGTAAATTAATATTTAAAAAATTCTGATAATGTTCTCTAATTTATCCTTACTAAAGTCTTTCTCAAGTAATGCTTGTTTAAAAGGGTTGTGTCCCCACCACCTTATATTTAAGGCTTCCTTCGTAAGAAATAGATGAGTGTAAAAATGTGATTAATTTTGCTTTCTGGAGACAACATTATAAAATGAGCTCAACTTGCAATAGAACACATTGAATATTAAGGAATCTTTGTACAGTTTTCACTATTGGGTTTTGCTGAAAAAATAATATGAACCAGGCCAAGCAAAAGCACTTTTGAAAAATTAAGTCACAAATTCCCGTAAATAACAACAACAACAACAAAAAGTATCTTTCTGGGGGAGGGTTTGAGAAGGATGGAACAGAAATATGTGTAAACTGAATCTTATTTGATATCTTCAATAATGATCTATTATTGAAGATCTATGATCTTTCTTCTGAAAGATGCAGGAGATAAAACATTTATGAAATACATTGAAACAACTAAATTCTGAGGACTGCTAAAAGCCAGGTGAGAAGAAGAGAAGTTGGAGAATATGAAACCAAAATGTTATCTTTACACTGCTCTCTAAGCATATGCAAAGTGCATATTAAGAACAAAATGCACTTTAGAACAAATTCAGCAAATGATTGTGTAGCTAAAGAAATTGGTGGATGAATCCACAGTACAGCCAACAACATAACACAGCAAGACAGTAAAATAATTTTCTTCATGCTTGTTGAACTATTACCTAGGACTATATTTGAACTATACAGAAATATGTTGTCTATTCTTGGCTATTGCTAATTTCTGGCTCTCAAGGATACTTTTTGGCAGTATGTTACACAGGATATCTATGAACTCAGTGGAGAATTAATTTGCTTTGAAATAAATTACTTTTCTTTTCATTCAAAACTTAATTTTAATTTTGAGAAAACATAAATAGATCTTTGTAATCAGCTTTCCAATTACCTTTTTTGGACTTAGATGATAGTCACTAATTGGTGGCTTGGATATTTTTTTGAAAATAAATTGATGATAACACACATGAGACTTGACTGGGAGGAGAACTTAGAAGAGAAGCCCCAAACGTAGGACAGTGGCCTTTCTTTCTCCTATTTCTGCAGCTTACATCATCCTGGTACACAAACCTTTCTCTTCTTCCTCTTTTCTCCACCACACCACAAAATTGCTTCCTGCCTGTCTTCAGAGCAGGTCTCACTTGCTGTCTTATGCCTGGTGGGTCTCTGGATAAGGAAGAGATGGGGGTAAATTAAAAATTCTGGGCCATGTCCTGGGACAAATGGCTTGGATGTCTTGTCCTGTATTGATAGAGAGGTTGCAATGATAACATAACAAATATGGATGGGAGTTAAACTTGAATTCTTACTAATAAAAGCTGCTGACCCTTGCTTCACTTGCTGTCCAGAGCCCCTGCCAGTAAGCACAGATACAGCCTGACCTCTCCCTCTTTCACAGAGCTTGCAGTGTACTCTGTTGCAGCCTAATTTAATAATGGGATAAATTAACTAATATCTTTCAATGTCCATGAAAATTTGAAGAACAAACTGAACCACTACTGCAATCAAAGAGCATAGGTGCCGAAGAGCCACTGGGATTCACGTTGCATGAGATGACTTTGCTCCTGCTTCCCAGGATTTGCCTGCTTTTTTCCATAATGTATTTATATTCACTCATTTAAGGGACAATGTTTCTCTACTATATAATAGGATATTGTACAACCCACAATACTATTGCTTCAAAATTGTCTTTCACAGAATTTATGATAATTTGGGTTAATGTTACCCAGAGATTATCAGACCCCCTTCTTTCTAGAAAATTTACATCTTCTTTTACACCTGACTTAAAAAAATTATATGGATTAGAATAGAACTACACTCCTGACATTTCCTAGCTTGAAATATTAGAGAATTTATGTAAAAATGAACATTCAAATCAGGTGGTGATATAAGAAACCCGAATTCCCTAGAGCCAAACAGGGTAGAGCTGGTAAAGGATATAGCTCCCTTCTGAATTAGGCTTATGATCCAAGTAATTCTTGGAACTCTAGATCTTCATAGAGCTTGAAGGTTTACCTTGCCCCATTCCTGCTTTTTGTCCCAAAGACTGAGAATAGCCTTTGTGGAGCCTGTGTCCGTGAAATAATATTTTAAAATTTGTATTTTCATCCTTCCCTTACTTTTAAAAGTTGTAATGATTTACAAATTGCATGGTGGACACAAAAATATGTTCAGCATTAAGGAAAAATTTGCATGCTGAAGAGCCCATGTAGGCTTTATTTCTCAAAACTCAGGAGTTTTTTGGTAAAGAAATGTTTAGTGATCAAGTTATTTTGCATTGAATAAATAGTAACAATATTATGTATTTCTAAGAAAGTTCTTGTATAAACAATATATTAAAAATTATCAAAAATTACTAAGTGCATTTTCTGCTTATAACTTCATAAATTACACAATCCAAGCAAATGACCTGTGATTATTTACACAAAACTAATGCCTTATGCACTACTGACCCACAAATGTACTAAAATTCATGATTTTGAGATTTGTGAGCTATTTGTCTTTAGATGGATCAGTCAACATTTCTCTGATCATATGCACATATATGTGCATTTGCAAACTTATTGTTTGAAGCTATATAACATTTTACTATTGATGATATCATATGTTATTTGTTCAGCGTGTTGCATTTTTCATCACAATCCCTACTGGAAATTTCTGATGTCAGAGCGGTGCTGTCTCCACACTGAACTGTCCATTTTGTTAGATGTAGAGCTTGTACTTACGGTTATATCTCCAAGGTAGTATTTTTTCCTGTTTCCTTGCATGTTTCTTTAATTGTTATATAGCAATGAAATGGGTGAGTTGTTAATGTACTGATTCAATTAAAAGCTCTAATTGGGCTCTCTCTATGTGTGTGTGTGTGTGTGTGTGTGTGTGTGTGTGTGTGCATCCCTCCCCCTCAAATTGCAAAACTGAATGATTTTCATATATGGCTCCGAAGACTTTAAATACATTTACTAGCAAGCTACTATAGTAGACACATGGTGGGGGGTGTCAGCTTTTAATTGTAACTGTCTTGCAGAATGGTGTTGTTTTAATATCCTGTATAGATTTTTATGTAATACACTTACTTGCAGGCAGCCTGAAGCAAGAATCAATTCTGTGAAGGATTCTTCTTTTGTTAAAAGCCAATCTTGTTTTAATGATGCATGAAGAAATATTCGAGCATTGACATTTTTCTGTCAGGTTTCTTTTGAAAAATCAATTAAGATAATACTGCTTTGACCTAGTTATCTAGTTAATGCTTATTAGGAATGTAATATGATTTACTGTCAGCATAATAATTTTTGTATCTTATCCCATTAGCTTGTGCATATTTCAAAGTGTATTACACAATGGTCACTTCTTAAAATGTAATGTAGCAGAATACATTAATTAGATTGACTGGGATCATTAGACAGAAACTATTCCAATGGCTCTTTGTATCAAATTTGTATATCATCCCTATCAAGTTCATTCATTGTTTACTTGTCTGAAAAGTGTCTCTGAGTAACTGTAATATACAAAAAGTTTTTAATGGGACAAAACCTCTGTATTTCATGTCTGCCATTTTTTTGTTTTTAATTTATAGTTACTCTTGCATTAAGTGCACTATTTATACATGATCAGGAAATAAATAAATAAAGTGAGTTTTTTTGAAATCTGATAGAACATAAAACAATGTAGGTAGATACATGAGAAGAATGGCAGAAGATCACCGAAACACCAGCGAAGCACTTGATTTGGTAGGTGTTAAAAATTAAAATGATTAGTCTATTTTTTTTCCTGCATTTCAGCTGCTTAGTGTTAATGGAAAGGTCAATAAAGGAGTTGGCTTACTGTGGCATTAGTGAGGAACTATTGATTCCTACTCATTTAGTGGTCAATGTTAACCAAGAACCGAACTCTTCTAACCTTGTTAAGCAGAGCAGAAATTAAATCTTCCCATCACTCTCAGAGCAGTGGTCTATCTCATAACATTACTGCAGTTAGACATTTTTGCAAAGTTTATCCAATTCCATCAAGCTAATGGTCTGTGTGAAGTTAAGAGAGAGAGAAAGAAGGATGACTGACTGTTTTGTAGGTGCTACTGAAAGAAATACCTTCATGTGGCAAGAGGAAGTAATGATGTTTCTCATCTCTTGAAAGGGTCTTTCTTTTAGTCAAAGTAAGTACTTATTTGTTAGGTAACTTAAGTGAAGAACATTAATGATCTATACACTTGCATTGTAATCATTATGTGTTTTTCTTCTGGGAAAAATTCAGCTTTAATTTCAAGTGATTGGCTGAGTTTTAGTTTGATTTTCTTCCTAGAAAAACACACCATAATAATGAAAACAATATCTATGCTAAGAAAGACATAAAACCATATATATTCACATCATTTCTGCAGACAGTACATACATTTAAAGAAAAAAGACCCAACTTTTTACAAATATATGTTTTAATGCCAGAAAGCTATTTCAAACTTTTAACTAAAGGGTTAATTGACTGGCCATACATTATTAGCACTGGAAAAAAAACAGCATCATAAGTTGTACTTTATTCCTTCTTTTCCTAAAAGTAAAGTTTAAAAAACAAGTATATGAAAAAAAATCCACCAAAAAAAGAAAAAAAGAAAAAAAGAAAAAAAGAAAAAAAAGAAAAAAAGAAAAAAAGAAAAAAAGAAAAAAAGAAAAAAAGAAAAAAAGAAAAAAAGAAAAAAAGAAAAAACTAAAAAACCCCACCCAAAACCCCAAAACAAACCAAAAACCAAACCCAAAACTCACCAACAACCCTCTTATGGGTTTTCCAAATTTACTATTATTTCTCTACATTTTCTTTCCACTGAGTCAAAGTAGCCAAGGCCACCATAATGCCATCGTACATAATTTAAAATGCACAACTGTAACATTTGCACTCTAACAAAAGCCACAATGTTGCATAGATTAACATGATGAATATGTGCTGAAAGTTTCTAGAAGAATTTGTTCTCCTTTATTTGAGCGTTTACATAAAATAGGAGGATGAAAATGAAGAAATTATTTCTCCATGTGAGGAATTCCCTTATTTGACTTAGACTTGTATGCATTTAAGGTAGTTGTAGATATCAGCAAATCTTTTTTCTGCATGTCATTAGCAATTTCAACAGTCTGGAAGATATTAGACAGCTTAATATACATAATTTATTTTAAGACTCTGAATATTTTTCTGTGAACAAGATGGCATCTTGAAATCTGTAAGTAATGATGATAATGGTAAAATGGGTCCTGACTTTCCTTGGATAAATAGAATGCATGCAAGAAATAAATAATAAAAAAAAAAAGAAATTAGTCAGGATACAGGATTTTAAGATTGGCGTTGTTTACAATCCATAAAGGAAGCAGAGAGAAAAGAACATCCTGATGCTATCAGTTATTCTTATTTGCATGTAAACTCTGATATTAGGATTCATTTTTGAGCATGTCACATTTTAGCTCCTAATTAATTGCAATGACAGTGCGGTGTGCGTTTGTTTAGAGGAAAGATGCTGTTGTGGCTGAGGTTTTAATTATATTAAATATTAATCATGGATTGAAATTGGAAACCTTAAATTATTGTTTAATGATCAATGATCAAACGCATAATCAAGATAAAGAAAATTAGGATGGCAGACAGCAACATCACAATTTGAATTTTACATTATTAGTCTTCTGCCTAACTAGGCACTTTTTCTTGAGTATCTGAACTGTTTTGCCTTTTAACTGTGCTTGCAGTTGCTATAGTGATGGCATAATTTCGTAATGGTCTAAAAATGACACTGGCATAGATTCTGACAGATAGGAATTAATTCACTAACAAGTAATTATGTAGCGAAATGTTGACTGCCATACAGAAGGTGCACTGTGACACATTTACTGTTTTTCAGGGATGGCAGTAACATTAGCGTTGGTCATTAGTGGTAGACATCTCCGTACAGTGTTGGATACAGACTTATATGCAGACCTATTTAGTTACCTGTGTGACAGCCTTGTTCAGGACACCAGAAACAGCTGTCCTAGCCTGTATGAGCCAAAATAATTAGGCCTGTCATCTTCTCGCTCTGATTTCCCCTTCAACCTGCTCCACAAAATGCAAATATTTTGCTTTCATTGTCACATTCACCTTGACATGGATATTGCTTTGGCGCATAACTGGATGAGATGACTCAGAATTTGCATTGTTCATTCTAATAAATTTGCTTCCCCTCTACCGCATGGCAGGACCCATCAGATAAAGTCTCCCAGAGTGTCATCAATCAACATCGCTGACAGACGGCTTTTGCCTTCATTTGTTACATAGGAGAACATGCTTAATTATTTGTCCTGTAATTAGTTGGGAAAATGTCAGGAAATGTCAACTCTCTGTTCACTCTGGAAGGGCTCTGCTTGAAAGCCACAATGACTGAAGTGTCATTAATGCTGCCTAACAAGACGAGGATCAGCTGGGGAAAAGTGAAAGCTTCTAAAAAAGTAATCATGGTGAGTTAAGGAAAACTGCAAATCAGCACCAATAATAAGATGTGAATCCTATTAGCAAACACTTGTATTTTCCATCTCTTACTCCTCACAATAAAAATATGTGAGAAAAAACCTCAAGGAATGAATACAGTGGGCTAATAAAATTTCTGTCACATATTCATCAGCATTTCTTTCACTGAGCATGTTTAATACATTGTTGTAGGTAGTATCTAATTTTTAATTTTCAAATTTAAGACCCATTTTTTCATTCGTGCAGCCATATAATATTAATTGGATATGTGAAGGTAAATATTTGTGCATTAATCAAGGAATGTAAGATTAATCAAATGTGAATTTTAAACTGATAAGGAGAGCAAGAATTAGCTTTAATTTAGTAAGAGAAGTAAAAAAAAAACGAGCACAATCTGTTTATCAAGTATTTACAGTTGCATGCAATACACAGCTAAACAGATTTCTTGAAATTACCTGGATTTCTAGGAAAGATCTTTCTGCAGGAAATACAAGGACAACCTGCTGTATTTCATATTACAAAATAAAAATAAAAGGAAGGACCTATCAGTGAGACTAAATAACTACAGTTATACAGTTATTAAGTGCTTTTTCCTTATCTGGATTTTGTAAAAGGAGAAGCATTTGTCTTAATTTTTCAGTGAAAGGTTATAGAGCTACAAAATTGAAAGGGACTAGGATTACATAAATTATGTAGCTAAAAATTGGTTTTATGTTTACTAGGAACCTTTGATATTTTTAGCAATTATTTGTAATCACAACTTGTTTTCTGTTTTTATATTTCCTATATAAAATCTTATGGTATACATTTTTAATGCCTCATCTTCTCTCTTTTTTTTCCCTTACATTATTACGAAAGGGTATAATCATGTGGGAATACTTTCTTACTTAATTACTAACATTATTTCATCCCTCGTTGCGATTAAGCAAATTATTGCTTGGTCTCTTTAGAAAGGATAATTAAGATACTGTTCTGGTGTTTTACAATTTACTCGTTGTCACAGGTATGGCTAAGCTAATTATCAAATGGTTAAAAATTTATTCTGGGAAGAATATTACAAGTGTACCATGTGGGCAAATTGCTTCCAAGGCTAATTCAATTATAGATGCATTCTACCTATTGCTTCAGTATGATATTTGTCTTGAAAGGTAGAGAGCATGGGAACATAAACTCAAGTTTATTAATATAGTGCCTGTATTTGCATACTAGATTTTGGAAAGAGCCAACACGAAGAGAGAAGGAATAGAAGGAAGAAGCATTCCTGTTAATCCTTTTCTTAAAAAAAAATCATAGTAAATGAATGCAGCAGAGCAAGTAGAGGCTTCAGTATGAACCATATAAAATCTTGATGCTGCTCATTCCTGATATTTTGATTCCAGTCAGAATAAAAATGCCAATAAAATTATTCTGACAAGCTGCTCTCTCAGCCCTGAGTGGACTTCCATCTTCATCTTCTAAACCAACTCACAATTCAAAATAATAAGGCACTATTACCAGTTTTCCTGGGGAAAACCCCTCAGGATTGACAGGTTATGAAGACTTAGTAACCCTTTTATCCTATAAGAAAGATGGTCTGCTCAAACAAGGGTGCTAGTGTGCTTTCAAAAGTAGAGGGGATGGCCACAATTAGAAAGACTTTGAAAATGCTCCATGACCCAAATAGAATAAAATGGAATAAAAATCTGCTATTTTTTCAAGCATCACCATACTATTTCTGAAAGAACTGGTTGCATTTAATGCAGGGCACAGAGAGGGTTTTTAAATATCTTAATGTATTCATCTTTTTGCATTGCTGGTGTTAAGTTCTGGAT